>NW_023425540.1:24423822-24581322 GCF_014108245.1 Pipistrellus kuhlii | reverse complement strand
CCAAGAAATTCAGACAGCAGTGTGGAGCATGACATCTCCTAGGAAAACTCATTGGCTGTGCCAAATTGTGGGGTGTCCTCAAAGCTACTCTTTTAGCTCATTGCCTGGTGGTGATTAATTTGTCAACCTGTCCTAGTTTCATGGAAAAGTAAATCAAAGCCAAAATACGTGAGAGGTAACAGAGTAGTGAGCCAATGGCAGAAGCAGGATGATGACCAGGTTGCCTGCTTGTCTTTAAGTTTCTTCAAATGACACCTATTAGCATAAAACTTAAATGTCTCTACTTGAATTGGTAGATAACAGTGAAATCAAATATGAAGGCTCTGAGTACCAAATGGTTTACCAAGCAATTGGATGACAGGCTATTTGTTTGTTTAGGCCACTGAACTGTGTGGAGAGCCAGCAGGCCATGGCATACTCAGCTCTAGGGTGCATTATGTGCCATGCCAGCTAAGCCAGGTTCAGTGACCCTGAGTGGGGGTGGTGAAGGATTAGAAAAGACAGACAAGAGAATTAGCCGGGACCGGTTTGGCTCAGTGGATAGAGCATTGGCCTGTGGACTGAAAGGTCCCAGGTTTGATTCCGGGCAAAGGCATGACCTTGGTTGCGGGCACATCCCCGGTGGAGGGTGTGCAAGAGGCAGCTGATCGATGGTTCTTTCTCATCGATGTTTCTAACTCTCTATCCCTCTCTCTTCCTCTCTGTGAAAAATCAATAAAATATATATATATATATATTTTTTTTAAAAAAAGAGAGAATGAAAGCTGGGTCTTGAGGAAACACTGCTTCCCTGATGGGGACCCAGCAGTGCCATGGACTACAAGCCGTGTCTTTATTTTATAGCCAATGCTATGAGGCAAAGTCAGGGCATGGTCCAGATGTTTACAACATTCTCATGTATTTCAGTCCCACTCAATTACATGCACCTGATGAAGTTTTGTTTACTTGCAGCCTATATTACTTAGGCACATGGGCCAGTGTTCAAACCATAGGTTCAAGCTTACAACTATAGCTGTTGGCTATAATTGTGCTGAAAGGGCTCTGCTTCCAGGTTGGGACTTGCACATGGCCACGAAATGTCTGTGCCCTCTTTTCAGTCCAAGGCTTGAACCTGTCCAAACACTGTAGCTGCATCCCACAGAGCTGAACCTAGATGAATGGAATAGGCCAACAGTTCATGATGATCTTTGTTGACAATACAAGCTCATCCCCTGGATATACTCAAGTGTCTCTTCTCTCAGAGTCGTTCTCTCTATGCTTTGGAATTGTTTCTTCTGGAGAATGTACATATTTATGAAACATGTTTTGCTCGTCTATTAAAGAACAAAAACATATTTTATTTTTTTAAATAGCTACCTACACTATTAATTGAAATACAACACTGACTGCAGAAAAATAAAACTCTCATCTTTAGAATTAATTGCAATCTTTCAGGAATAAAAGAGAATGAGATGGCTTGAGCCCATCTACCTTGTATAAAATCCAATCTTTAGACACTCCCTTTTATTGTTGTCAAACTTGAGTATCAAAACAGTGATGGGAACACATGGCAAAGTTGGGTCTTTGGTAGCAGCTCAGCAAGGCAGACCTTCTCTCTGCAAAGACAGAATGGAAAGCTTTCTCCTGGAAAGAGATGTCTGAGTCCTGGTGGTCTAACAGCTGTTACCCAGCACTGACAGAGCCATGGGCAATTGCTCATCTGATTTGAAAGACTTGTGTCCATTCTCCTGAGTGAAGGCTCTGTGGCTACTGAACTAGTACTGGAGATAAATCAGCATGTCATGCCTTGAAATCAGATCCCAAGGGCAAACAAACAACTTGAAACCTTTTGTGGGAAAGAATTTTTACCAAATATTAGCTTTATAGGCACCAGCCAAAGGCACTGTTTCAGTAAATTTGAGCTCATTTCCTGGCGGTGATTAATTTGTTCTTTCTAACTCAGCTCAGTCATTTCCATTAGACATCTGAAGATCATGAGGAGGAACTCAGAAGCTTAATTAAAAGAGGAGAAAACAAGTAAGTGATCACTGTTCTTTTTCAGGAGAGTTCACTTAACAGCCAGTTATAGACAATAGCCTAATACACATATTGCAAAGTAGGAAGGAAAGGTTTTGGTTTTGATACAATTCCATTCTGTCTTGGTAGAAAATGCATTTTCACTTTTTGAATTAAAGTAAGAATTTGATTTTATTTGCCAAGTGAATGCCACAAATTCCATATTAAAAATAAAATTGTTTTCATGAATCACAATTCCATGGGTGCATAGTCTTAAAATGTCTAGTTTGCACAGCCTGCTCTGTGCAGGTCAAATAATTAAGCATTTTATTCCGAGTGAAAAAGATGATTGACACAAGAAAGCAACTGAGTGATATGTATCTGTGTAAATCTAATTGTGCATTAAATAGCAGAAGAATGAAAAAAGGGAGAAGGTAAGCCAAGCAGATATGATGAACATAATTATTCAAAATATTTCCACTTAGTTTTTTCTAGTGATAAAAAAATTAGACTTCTTTGCCCCACAAAATTTGTAATATTTACCCTATGCTACTAAAAGAAAATCACAGTAGGTAGCATAATATTTACTTTGTCCACCCCACTTCACCAAGAAAACTACATGGACAAACAGCAAATTATTACCTTTCCTTCTAAGATTTTTACCATGTTTTTCTATAAAATATTTTCAAACACCTCAGAATCAAACCATAACATACATTTGCTCAGAGCTGTGTGCCCCCTGACATGAGTGAGTTTTCAGTTATAAAGAACAAATCACGGCATTCCCATGGAAATGTATTGCAACACATCTATTGTCCTCAATCAATACAATTAATAGCAAGGAACGCATGTTATTACTGAAGATGTTGAAAGTTAATTTGTTCCGAAGAGTCAGGGGTCCCCAGGATATCAGTTTTCTACTTAGTGAGCGTTATCATACTCAATCTTATTAAGAAGTGGTTTTCAATGCATTTCTTAAAATTACTCATCTGATTTCTCATGTTAAGGGCGAGTCTAATTGGATTTTTAATCCTTGGTAATGGTGCTCCGCATGGCACACTGAGCTTAGGTGGGTATTGAAAAGTGCTTTGCACCAACCCATTATTTCATGGAAGCGCAAGTGTAACCAAATCAGTAGAAAAATGCTGCAGGGAAGCATCTACTGCACAGACCTTCCGTGAAAACAATGTGCTCCTTTCTTCCCCATGAAGCTGCCCGCCTTTGAGGCATCTTGGAAAGAATGGGGTGCAATGGGCGGTTTGCTTCTGGTTTCTCTGTTTCAATACTAGGCTTGTCTCTTCTGTTTGTTTCTAGCTAATTGACTCAATATCTAATAAGTTAGTGATGATGGGTGTTGCGGGCCAGTGACCTCTGCCAAAATGAATATCTCCTGGAACTAGTGTTGAATAACTGGCCCTGATTGGTCAAAAGTGGGTTCTCTAAGAGGCTTTGATTCCTTGTTTGGGGATCAGAAAGGACATCGGTGATTGGATTGGATACTTTAAGTGTCCACACAAAGAGAGCTTGCCAAAGAGAGACCCATGGCACACTTGTGTCCAGTTCACTTGGGTTGTCGCCTTATTGAAAAGCAGTCATTGTGGCCCAGCCTATCCTCCCACAGAGCTGTCATATAATCTTTGAGAGACATTACAGGAAAATTCAACTTTGATGAGAAGTTTAATCTGGTTGCTTCATTCTTCCCGTGAAACATACTTTCCTGAAGTTCTATCCACTATTCTTCCCTCCTCAGGGCAACAGAGCCTAATAAAGAATTACTGTTGGTTGCAAAAACAATCTCAACCAGGAATCTAAAAAGGCTCATGGCTAACATCTGTTCAACAAACAATATCATCAAGTCCCAAACTGGGATGTTAAAACACACATGACTCAGAAGCCAGTGACCTTGGTCCTTTGAACCAGAATCAAGTTCAGGGAAGGCAGGCAGTGTGCCTCAGGCCCGGCTGCAATTTAACCGTGGGCCCTTTCCTTCTCAGAAATGCACACTGCATGAGTTTCCTGGGGATTCCCTCATAGCTCAGGAGTGTAGAGTCTGAAATCAGGGTGTAACAGCCATGCACTCTCTGACAGTTCCAAGGAAGAATGTCTTCCAGACTTTCTCTTAGTTGTGGTTGGGCTGCTGGCTGCATTGCTCCATCTCTGCCTCCTTTTCCATCTGGGGCACCTTCCCTCTGTGCCTCACCTTCATATGCCATCCTCCTCTCTGTGTTTTGGTGTCCGAATTTCCCTTGTCTTACATAAGCACTGGGGATTAGAGTAGGGTCCTCTCTAACCCGGTATAAACCTGAACTTGATTAACATATACAAAGACCCTATTTCCAAATAAGGTCACATGCACAGGTTCTGGTTAGAACTTCAATGTATCTTTCTGGAGACAGGATTTGAGCCACAGCACCCACTGAATGAAAGTTTATCTTGCTGCTGACCTTTCCTAGGGAAGCCCTGATGTAGGAATGTGAACGGGCCTTTTGCATTTCCCTTAGCCAGCTGTGTTTCTGTCCCTGTAAATGGGCCTCCTTGTCCTCCCTGTTATCACACTGGGCTCACTCTGTCCTCAGTCTACATCAAGGTCAGGAGTGTTGGGCTAACATGTCGACTAGATCACCCTTTATTTATATCTAAATAGAGGTTCTCAAGAGTAGCCAGAGCTTGTGGTCACAGTGGCAGGACCAAGACCACATTTAGGGGTCTTTCTAGGCCATGAGGTTCTAAACACCTTTTTCAAAGATGGGTATCTTCTTAGTAGGGGATGCAGAGGGTAGAGGGAAGATGCGGTGGGAAGACAAGGGTTTAATTGCACAACACAAAGTGAGATTTCCAAAAACCCTTTTCTAAACAACGTGTCATCCCGGCTCTTCCAGGCAGCTGCCCTCACCCCAAGCCCCATGGTCAAACATTCTCTGGCCCCAATTGCATGCTCTTTTTCCTCCTTCTCCACTCAGCCACCTCCCAGTTATCTCCTCCTTCCTCGGGCATGCCAGCCTGCCCTGGGCCTCCACCCACCTGCACTCACATCATCCCTCTCAGAGTGTCTCAGTTGACCACTAGACACTGAGAAGGCCACACCTACCCTTAGGATGCTGGAACAGATAAAAGTTATAGTTAATTATTATTACTATTATAATGATTATTACTTTGTTCATGTGCCTCTTTTTTTTTTCATATGCAAAAGGAAAACTATTTCCTCTATCTGAGTATGTTGTTAAAACAGTTTTAAACTTGTAAATATTAGAGATAAGGTGCTCAGAAAATGCCCCTGCTAGCCAGAGAGACCTTTAGCTTCCTATGGGAGGGAAGAGCTTGGTGAGCAGAATAAAGACACAGATTGGAGAAAGCGTCTGGTGAGAGGAACCCTTGGGTGGCATGGTTTGGAGCCCACAGGTCAGAGCAGCCAAAGACAAGATTTAGCCATGGAGTGAGGCACCCAGAGCACTTGGGCAGGCATGTGATGTGCAACATTTGTCTAATGCCATGCAATTCCTGCTATCCATCCTGACTGATGATGAAGTATGATTCCCACTCAAAATAATTTCTCCAGAATCCATAGGCTAATACAGGATAGAGTCAGAACTGATCAAGTCAGTCCGGGGCCAAAAGGCATGTTTATTAATTAAATGCAGAAATATCTGCTTTGAGCTGAGGCCAAAAGAGATGATCCATACAGAAATACATTTAAATAGAATGTAAGTGACTGTCTTTCGCTGCTGTCCAGGAGACACTTTAATACCAGCCACTGAAGTGGAGACAGAGCTTAGAAAAGAGCCAGGCAGTGTGGCAGGAGCACTCATTAGGGGCAGGGGGTCCCCTCATCTCTTGCACAACCTTACCAGCTTGTCTCTGCTGGTCAATTCAGGAGGACAATGGGCATCTGAACACAGTGCAATTTAGCCATTATAATCTGTTATTAGTGCACTAATTCTATTTCCTATCTACTTCATCTAATCTCCCAAACTGACAAGTAACCAGTTTCAATCTCATCTTTTGTTCTCTGAGTTTTTGCAAATGCTTTTGTCATATCTTAGATTTAGATGCTCAAGTTTAATCTAAAATGTATACATCACCAAATATAGACTCTTCATATCAAATAATGTATTTAACTTGAAGGTTTGGATAGAAAAAAAAAATTTCCTTAATAAGATATATTATTCATCTTATTTTGAAAACAACCTATCCACTTGAGAATTTATTTTTTAGAGTTTTTTCCTGTATTGTGCCATGCTTCAAAGTCTGGTGATATAATAAAGTTTCTCCACCAAAATCACAAACATACCCTGAATGCATCCCAGCTTCAAAAACTGTGTTTTAAGAAGACTTAACCCCCTTTCTGATTGAGATCATGTTCACAGTTCCCTTTGTTTAAAATATGTCTAAAAATTCGACTCTACTGCAAAAATAAATGATAAATTATTTATATGCACCAATTATTTATTATTATTTATGCAAAGCTTGTCACATTATGCATGCATAAGGGGATTAAATCACCGTTAACCCGCAACGCCTTTAGGGGCATTAGATGATGGGGAAGGGTGGCATGAGGGTTTTACCATCCGCAAATATATGCATTAGGAGCCTGCACATTGTTTATGTACATTGCTGATCTCATATACTTGAGATGAAGTAATATAGGGTATCAGAACTGTATCAGCCAATAGTGGTTATTCTCCTAATTCTAAATTAGATTTTGTTGGCGTTAAATAAATAACTCACCCATGGAAGGAATCGCTAAAGGGCAGTGTGCATTGTAATGTGGACATAAAAATGCCCCTTGAAACTAAAAGAAACAGATGAGCTCAACTTAAAAAAAAAAGTGTGCTTTTCCTAAGGCAATGCTTTTGTCACATAATAACGACATATTACAATCAAGAAATAGAGATAAATCAGGAAAATACCATGATATTATGACTTGTCATGGTGCTTCCTGATAGCATTCTGAATTTCAAGGCAAATTCAGTGAAGGTATTTTCCTCCCAAAATACTAATGCATATAAATGAAATTATCAACAGCATTCATTTTTAATGGGAAACTTAATGGAGGGCTTGCAAAATGACATAACTACCCTTTGATCCTGCGAAGGAGCGTTTTCCAGTTCCTAGGGCAAAAATTATATCCAATATGATAATGCTAAAAAGCCACCCATCTTTGCAATTGGCAGTTTAAATATGCAAAATGTATTTAAAGTTCTGTTGGAGATGCAATTGAGGTTTGGACCAGAACAGGAAAGGCTGGCCCCAGAGCAAGGGTGGCATTGCAGGATTCAAAGTGAATGAGACCACCTAATTATCTAAAAACTGAATTTGTCCATGGTGCAGGCTGAATGATTCCAGTTTTTTTCTTGATCAAAATTGTCCCATCAAAAGTGGATATCCATACTCATGTGATATTTGGTGCTTACTCTGCTCAAATTTTGAGTTACATTTGCTCATATTGTCCTCATTGATATTAGGCAATTCTTATGATGTTATGCAGCATTCATAACCTTGAAAATATGCTGTGTGGTAACCAGTGATGGTTGAAACCAGTGGCCATTTATTCCAGTCACAGCCCTGCTCCATTTTCCAGCCAGAGCAGTGACTCTTTGCAGGGATGCACATGAAGGTCAGAGGGCCAGTCTAAGCCCAGCCTAGGTCAGCCTCCCACCATGGACACACTTCAGTTGAATAGACTCTGCAACTTCTCTGTCTCTGTGCCTGGTCATTAGTGCAATCCAGAAGCGTGCTCTCTCTCTCTCTCTCTCTCCCTCTCTCTCTCTCTCATTTATAATAACACAACTTCCTTGTTCTCAATTTAAGTTCTGTCTCTGTGGTCCTGTCCTGAGACAGTAGCTATTCAATGTAGCACCCTCTATATTCATGAAAGATACATTTTAAGACCTTTGTGAATTCTCAAATTTGCAAATATTGTTAGGGAATATAATTCCCTTCATCAAATGCAGTTAAGTAGAGCTAAACAATTTAAATGGTGTGTTAAGACCATGCATGAATCAATAGTACCAATGATATTTATCCAATGATTAGCATCAATTCTCTCACAGCCTGGCAGGAGTAATTTTAACTATATGTTTCTCTAAACCAGCCAAACCAAGGCAGAGGGAAGCATGCTTTATGCACCCACTGCGAACTTGCAAGGGTGAAGGCCTGGAGGAGATGTCCTCATCTGCATTAGGATGTGAGGTTTCAGTGTCACTGATATGACGATTGACTTGTGAGATGACTATAGATCAGTTTTCATATTACTTGTCTTCTATAGATCTCAGAAACTGGAATTTTCAAAAACTTGTTGGGTGAGTCTAACGTATATTCAGAGAGGACAACTGGACCCATGAAAGCCTCATGGAGTGGTTGGTTTGTATTTCTGCACAAATATAATAGATTTTTTCATATATTTCTGTTGACCAAAAGTCAGCCTCTATTCCCTAATTGTATCACAGGTGATGAAGATGTGGATTGCTGTTGGTGATGAATCAATGAGGATGCCCTAACAGGGAAAATGGAGCCTGGTTCATGCCCAGTGCACAGGCTCTGGAACCAAATACCAGGACTGGTCCCTCTTGCATTGCAGACATGTACGTGCATCTTTAGGCCTCATTTCCTCTTTGGTGAAATGAACAAAACCAGCACTGCTCTCAAAGTAATTTTCTAATGGCACAGGCTATTTTGTCACTTTTCTCCTCAATAGCTAAATCTATGCACTTATCTGCCTTCCACGTGAGCTGTTGGCATCCAGTGTCTTGAAGCTTGATTGTGCAAGCTTTCTGGACCAAATGCACTATCCATTTAAATAAATACCCATTCAGCTGTCCACCTGAGAGCCATGTCTGGGTCACAACCTGAACTTATAGCTTGGATAGTTAACTGACTAATGTAAGTGGTGACATGCACTTGGACAGTGGGTAGAGCTTAATACCTTACCATCTCCCCATGTCGCTGTGTAAAGAATTAAAATGGTTTGCCTTAAAATCCTCCAAAACAAAAAAGAATCTGAGTGTCACCAGCCCACAAGTTGTGTGTCCAAACTCACACAATCACATCCACACATTTACATGCACACACACACACACACACACACTGGCCATTTTACTTCCACTTCTCAGAACTTTATACTTGGCTTTAAGACTCTCATCTGGAAGTCTAGGAATACATTTCACCTCTTCTCTTCCCCTGTCAGGGTCCTGGACAGAACACTGCTACCTCTATTTGCTCCTAGACTGCCTGGGGACCCTCCTGGCCCAGTATGAAGGCCTCAGTCTTATTGCCCCTCAGTAAAGACAGAAGCAGCTGTGGCCATGAGGTGATGGGTAAAGCATCCAGGGAAGATGTAAAAACACGAGTTCTGGGGTGCAACCCAGACCTGCCAGATAGGACTCCCGATGTGGAACCAGAGTCAGCACAGCTCACAGGTCCATGGAGGAGGCATGTTTCTGGGGGATAAGGGTAGTGGCAGAAAGAGAGAAGGAAGGAGCTGCTGTAGGCAATGTTCCCATCGCACACCATGGGCTGCACAGATCGGAGAGGCTTCCTGATCAGAGAGGTGCATGTGAGACCATGGAAAACTCACTTCTTTACCTAGAAGGTCACAGTTGTCTTTGGGAATCCACAGAAGTGGCTTTAAGGAGGTTGGAAAACCCCATTGTGCTTTAGGAAATGCATTTCCCCTACAATTGAGATGAAAGTGGGTTCCTCCTCAGCATGACTCCAGCTGAGGAGGAACCCATTGTGTTCTTTAAGGGAGATGAGAAGTGGATTCCATACATCTGTGGAAAGATGCACCTGGGAAGGCATTCCCATATAACATATTGAAGAGAGGAGGACAGAGGGTCTCCCGGTACCTGTCCTAGTCAGCGTCCCATTGACAGCTGTGCATCCCAGGCTGGGGGAGCACTGTGTGCACGTACATGTGTGTGCATGTGTCTGTGCTGCAGAACATAAAACTGTTGCAAAATACAAACAGGTTGTAGTCTGTAAAGCACAATTCCCCTTGCGTCCCGTGCACATACGCTGAGGCTCCCGCTCAGCATTTTCAAGTCATTTCAAAGGATAATTAGTGCATAGCGTCTGTCTGGGACCCTCTGAGGGTTAGTGTCCATCCTGTTTGTCACTGTTTCTCTCCTAATCCCCTCTAATGAGGGTTTATGTTAACACGGATAAGCCCTCGATGGTGTGCACTGCCCAGCTAGCTGAGCCTATGGAGGACACGCTGCTCAAATGTCAGTGCCTTTGGCTATCTGGCCACGGACGTCAGAGGGCGTCCATGGGAAAGACTCTGTGTGCTTCTGCAGGGTCTGTTACTTTGGGGCTGGAGGCAGGCCTCCCAGAGGGTCGCCTCTGCTTTAGCTGTGTTCTCTTGGGGATTTTACTTTATTTAATTTCTGTAGTTCACAGCTACTTAATGGTGTTCTGTTTCAAGGGAAAACATCATGGGCCTTGCTGCTTTCGTCACATTAAGCACATCACCACCAGCCCATGAAGAAGGTAGTAACTGCTGAGCTGAGTGTGGCTGAGCTGACTGTCCGTTATGACTGGAAACTTTACAGAAGCCAAACTTGAGGTTCAGGGTTACATGGACTTGGCCCTTGGACTCCAATGTTAGTTTTCAGAGGTGGTGCTGGCCTTCCTTCCCCCATAGTGTGTCAGTAAAGCTTCTGTGAGGAAAGTCTGGGACAGGCGTGTGACACCCGCTCACAGAGGCAGCAGGACTTCTGCGAGTGATACTTGCCACAGATTTTATTTACATCTAAGATAATAATGGGGAAAAATGAAAAATAATTGTCGTTCTTTTTTAAAAAATATGTATTTTATTAATTTTTTACAGAGAGGGAGAGAGAGGGATAGAGAATTAGAAACATTGATGAGAGAGAATCATTGATCAGCTGCCTCTTGCACACCCCCTACTGGGGATGTGCCCACAACCAAAGTACATGCCCTTGACCGAATCGAACCCGGGACCTTTCAGTCTGCAAGCTGATGCTCTATCCACTAAACCAAACCGGTTTTGGCTAATTGTTGTTCTTAAAGATAAACACCCACAACATGTTACTCTTCATAAACACACCTACACATATGCCATTTACCAGGTGTACCGGTTATTAACTAGGATTTTGTAATAAAAAAAAACTCAATAATTTCAAGAGAAACATCAAAAGTGCTTTAGTCAAAGTAATGTCCATTGCTAGCTACACATTTCCCCCATCTTTCAGATAATTTGTGGATACTGCCCCAATAGAACTTTTCTTGTTTTGAGAAAAACCATTCAGAGACCAAATTTTCCACTTCTTTATATGTTTTGAAGTGCTGCTCAGAAAGTGTGTGTACCATCGATAGGAACTAGTAGTAATCTGAAGGAACTAGGTCTGGTGAATACAGTAGGTGGGTTAATATTTCCCAGGCAAGATCTTTTTAACAAGTCTTTAACAACTGGGTTTGAAGTGTGTGATGGTGTGTTATCATGAAGCAAAATTATTTTGCCATATCTTCTGGCATATTCTGGTCATTTCACAATCAAAGTGTGGTTCAAATAGATTATTTGTTGTCAGTAGTAATCAGTATTAATTGTTTCACCTGGTTTCAGAAGCTCATAATACACCACACCTTCCAGATCCCACCAAACACAGAGCATGGTCTTCTTTCCAAAGTGATTTGGCTTTTCAGTCAATGTTGATGGTTGACCTGTATCAACCCATGATTTTGTGCATTTGGGATTCTCAAAATAAATCCACTTTTCATTTCCAGTCACAATTCAATGCAAAAAAGACTTTTGTGCCATTAAAGCAATATTTTACTGATGACTTTTTGGTTTTCCATTTGTCTTTCATTCAGTTGATGTGGCACCCATTTTCCTTCTCTTAAAGTCTTTCCCATTGCTTGTAAATCACATGTGTTAAACACAAGGCCCGGGGGCCAAATCCGTCCCGCCAGGCCTTGCAATGTGGTCCGCACCGCGCTGTCATCACTGCACTCCGCTGCGTTTCCATCACAATGACAGTTTATGACTGTTCAGTAAACCATTCGGCCCGCGATTTAGGCTGGATTTTAGATTTTGGCCCCTTCTCTGATTGAGTTCGACACCCCTATAAAATGATTAGAAATTGTTTGCTGAGCAACTTTTAATTTTTCTGCAAGTTGTTTTCTAGTTTGACACGCATCTTCATATCCAATAATGCTAGTAGTTGTTGGTCTTCAAACTTTTTTGGTTGACCTGGACGTTCTTTGTCTTTCACATAGAAATCATCACTTTTAAAATGTTTGAACCATCATTCACAAGTATCTTAAGATGGAGCATGTTCACCATAAGCTTCCCAAAGTATACGATAACTTTCAGCAGCACTTTTCTTCAAAATAAAGTAACAAATTAAAACTTCCTGCAAATGCTCTCTTTTTTTTGGCATGAAATTTGACATTTTTAAGCATAAAATTATTATGTTAACACCTTCAGAAAATTAGACATATGAAGTTTTGAAGCTTGCTGTCAATTCAGCAAAATATCATACATATCAAATCATATATACTACTATATCAACATATGTGTACCTCCATCTAATGAAAAAAATCTGCATTATTAATCGGTACACCTGGTATTTAGTTCACTCAATACTTTTATGTTACGAGCATAATTATTTGTCTTATTTTACATGCAGACCCAGGTCCTGAGTATCAGAGAGGATGAGCAGTTCTCCCAAAGTCACACAGCCTTTTCAGTTTACAAGTGAGCAATGTGAGAGCAAATGAATAACCTGCCAGCAGAAGCACTAGAATCATTGAAAATTCAGGACATGACCTGCATATGAGGTTTGGAGCAGTGACTTCTTATTGCACAGGTGATACAGGCAGGTATGTCCTGCAATGTCTCCCTAAAAGACTCTCCTGGTGGCCAAGGGTTATTTACACATCACCCACTCAGACTGCAATATCCAGTGCCAGGTCTGGGATCGGGGCTGATAGTCACAGGCCTGGGAATTCACCCTCCCCCAGGAGCTGGAGACAGAGAGCAGATCCAGGGCCCACCCCTTAGGTCTTCTGCAGAAAGGACTGTGGTCCCTTTTCCTATGTACTCTTGAGTACAAGCAGAGTGCACTGAGAGTAAAGCCTAAGCTGGTGCTGTTCAGTGGCAGGTGTGACCGCCATGAAAGACAAGGAGAATTCTGGCTAGTGAATTCTTCACTCATTCTAAGAGCGTCAGACACTTGAGGTGCAAAGAACGAAAGCCAATTTGGTGCAAGTTTAGTGGAATGGAAGGAAGACTGTCCTTGATTTAGAGGAAGTTGAAAAGGTTCATGCTGCATCCACAGCCAGCTTGCCTGATTCAAACCAGCTGCTGAGATGTTGATTCTGCTTGTTTAATTAAATTAAGATATAAATTTCAAGACCAAAGACTCTTCTTAATGTTCCTATCAGAAACGCTCATATTTTGTAGGGGAAACATGCAAATGTCAACATATAGGTTTCTCACAACAAAGACATCAATATAGCCCTTGCCGGTTAGGCTCAGTGGATAGAGCACCAGCCTGCAGATTGCAGGATGCAGGGTTGGATTCCAATCAGAGGCACAAGCCCAAATTTAGGCTTGATCCCCAGTGGGGGCATGCAGGAGGCAGTGATTAATGATTCTCTCTAATCCTTGATATTTCTCTCTCTATCTCTCTCTCCCTTCTTCTCTGAAATCAATAAAAATATTTTTAAAAAGGCATTAATGTACTCTCAAGTGCACTACCATCAAAGGCTGATGCCTACCTCACCCCAAGGTGGGCTCAGAGAAGTGGACGTTGATGTGTGTGCATCTGGTCTACCCAGGCCTGAGGGAAACTGGCTCCTGTGTTTCTCTGAAGGGCTGGTTGTCACATCAATCATAAAATTTTGTGCAATGAGGACTGACCTGCCTCTGCTTAGTTACCTAGATTTCTTTTCTGAGTAGACTGCCAATTTGTTTTTGGGGAATGAGATTGAATTAGTGGATTGGATTCCTTTAGGAACATCCTTCCCTTCTCTGTTATCTTTTTTTGTTTAGTTTTGTTTGGCAAGGGATCATCTTCAAGACACAATTTTTAAATGTGCTATCTTCTGTCACATGCTGGATGGAGCTGTCCATCAGGGATAACAGACTTGCTTTGATTATTTCCTTCCTGGACTTACTTGGTGTGAACAGGTGTGGGAGGGATTGTCTCAGGGTGTGGACACAGCCCGCAAGCCACCTACTCTGTGTGGGCCCAGGATCCTGTTCCGATGTCGCCAATGTCCTACTCTGGGCCACCTAGTGTGCATAGAGTAGGAATATATCTTCAGTAAGGATACTATTTCAGTTGACATGGGTTCACATGCAAAACAGATAAGACTGATAAGTGTGAAAAAAGAACTTCAAGCATAGAATTCTCATATTTGGCAAACAAAAATATAGAAGTCTCAATTCAATTTAAAATTCAGGTCAACCATGAATCGGTTTTAGTATAAGCATGTCCTACGAAATATTTAGGACTAATATTTATATAATATTTATATGAAGACTAATATTTATATTAAGCAATCATTTGTTGATTATCTGTAATTCAAACCTCACAAGGGCTCTGTGTTTTATCTGGCAACTCAATGTGGAGGTCTGCTTATGAGTCCATTTATTTGAGTCAGGGGCACACTGCACTCCAGTTCTTTGAGAACTGGACAGAATCTCCTGCTCCCCACCTTCCCCCTACCCCAGTAGGTGCTGTGTGGCATCCCAGTGACTTACAATGTTTGACAGGGATCTGGCTCCTGTGTGGACTCCTGTGTGGACTCTCGTTCCCTGGGCTTTGGCTATTGACACAGTTGGAGTTTGGGCCCAGAAAGCTGCACGTGGGTGGAGCACTCTCCTAGTGGGAGGATAAATCACATCTCCAGCCCTCTCAACACGGAGTTTCTATTGAGGCTGCAGCTCATAGTCAGATTTATGACTTTTGGGGGCACATTTTCATGGTCATCTCTTCATTAGGAACTGCAATCAGACCTTCACACTTGGACCACCAGTCCAGCAGGAACCATTGATCTCATGGGGAAAGACTAGACCACGCTGAGTTCTGGGAAGCCTGTGCTGGCAAAACCCTCACAGAATATTGTTTTTTGTCCATTTTCCTCTTGTCTCCATTCATTACAACATCAGCTTGCCCTGCCTTGCAATACCCACTGTTCAGCTAGCACCACCTTTACTGGTCTCCAGAACCTTCCTGCTGGATGGCCAAGAGAGCCATTCCTTCTGAATTTGGATGGTACCTGGCCTGTTCCTTTTCTCATCAGTCCTGACAGGGAACCTCTGCCCTCCCCATCATGGCTGGCCCCACACTTTTCTGGTCTCTGCACTGGGTTCCTGGGAGCCACCTGTCTCTGAGGTTGTTTGGGAAACAAGCAGTCATTTCTCTTGTTCTGTGTTGGCAGTAACCTTGGCAGTCCTTACCCCTTTCTCTAACACAGTCTTAGGAAATAAAGACACAAGTGTGCACACCTTGTGCCCAGGGACCCCTTCCCATGACACTGGCACTCCTTCATGCAGTGAGGGGCACACGGGCAGTGCTCAGACAAGCATGACTTCACCATCCTCCCTCACTGTCTCACTCATTTTCTGCCTGGTCCAGGTACTCAGGGGTGAGGCTGGGTTAATTTTCAGGACATTCTCATAGTCGTGACAATAGGAGTAGTGGCCACACGGTAGTCATTTAAAGCCTGGTTCCTTATTAACCAGAGAGGTTTTCTAAGTCAGAGACTTTTTATTTAACCAGAGAGGTTTATAAGTCAGAACCAATATTTCCAAAGAGTTAAAAAAAATGTAGAACGTTACGTTTATGAGAACCTGTTCTATTTGCACAGAGTAGTGAGCTGTGAAATCAGGAACCACCCAGCTAATCTACATGGAGATCTTTGTTAGATCATGCCGGAAAAGTATATTATCTTGTTCCTTGTGTTGCAAGGTTAGGCCTCAGATGAGAGAGATAGAGAGAGCTAGAGATAGATAGATAGAGAGAGAGTGACAGTGTGTTAGGCAAGGTCTTCTGAGAAGCAGATGGCAATATGGATTACATGGGCAGAGATTTTATTAGGGGAAATGCTCATGCAAACAAAAATAGGGAGGGGTCAGGGATAGATGCACAAGGGTCCAATCCAGATGCTAGCCTGACCACAAGTGAAAGAGGGAGGAGCAGAAAGAAGGTGGACACAGCCCAGATGCCCTCAGGTCTAAACATGTTCAGGAGGCCTTCAGTAGGTCTTTGAGATAGTTGACTAATCTCCCAAGATTGTGTCAACCTCTGTGTCACCACTATGCCCTATAATAAGCTGGAAGCAGCCTGGGAAAAGAGACTTCGGCACCCACACAACAGTGGAATTCAGACTTCAACATGAGAGACCCCCACTCCTTTCATCAGTAATATGGGCAGAATGAGGGCATGGATACCTTTCTCTGTCCAATATGGACAAGATTACCTGGCCTCTTGGAGATCCTCCTGCAGCACTCTGGGTCCTGAGAACATGCCAGGTCCAGTTACTGAGTGAAGGAAAGACACAAGGACCTGACTGAGGGAGGTGGGTGGCTCCCAGATGACTGTCTCTCCCATGTGTCTATTTTAATGGAGAATGGGCTCTGACCTCATGGGACTGCATGGGCAGTGGAGCAGGGATCCAGGTAAAAACACTGAAATGGGTGAGGATACAGAGCAAGGCAATAGGGTGACTCCTAAAAGGAGCTAGAGGATGGCATAGAGGACAGCTTGTGCTGTGGGAAGTTCTGGGTGGGACCATGGGGGAGGAAGGGCGCTGGACATAGTTGTTCAGACTGAGTGTAGGTGAGGGTGAGGTGAAGTGCAGGTTGGGGTACTGGAGATGAAGGAAGCTCATAAGGAGTGGCTGGTGTGTATATAAGTTTTCTCCTAAGTTTCAAAAGTTTTGAAGAACAATGTTATATTCATTGCTGAAAGGAAGATTAAAGAAATAGGTTAAAAAGCAAAGGGGGAGAAGATGGGGGACATCTGTATACTGTCAACATTAAAAAAAAAGAAAGTCATAAAAAAAGGGGGAAAGTAGGGTATCATTCTGGAATCAAAAGATGGTGAGAGAAGTGAGAATAAGATAACTTGAAAGAAAGTGAGAAAGGTAAAAAGAAAGACAGAGATGGAGGGAGGGAAGGAGAGGACAGAGAGTTGTGTGGGAGAAAATGGGTCAAGAAAAAGGAGGATGGGGAACAATCAGGGAAAGGAGGGACAAAATGGTAAGTATTTGATGTAAATCCCCTAAATATTAAAAAGCCCAACAGTCCTGAGTGCTTGCACGTCTTTGAGCCCAGCGACTTCCCAGCGTTCAGATCCTCAGACTTTCCTCACAGCTTGGCCCACAAACACCAGTCCTTGCTCCCATCTCAAATGAAGAAACTGAAACTGCCTCTAAGCCCCAAGCCTGAGAAGAAGCCGACCCCTCAGGACATGCTAAAGGGACAAAAAGAATAAGAAGAAGCGATTGAACATATTGATGAAGCACAAAATTAAATAGACAGACTTAATGAACAAGCCAATGAGGAGATTTGAAAGTAGATCGGAAATATAACAAACTCCACCAATCACTTTTTCAGAAGAGGTCAGAATTGGTCACTAAAATCCCAATTTTTTTTGGTAATAACATTTGTCAACCATCCACAAGTGTCTACATTGCTTGGGGAAGAGGATGAAGAGGCACTGCATTATTTGACAAGAGTTGAAGTGACAGAATTTGAAGATATTAAATCAGGTTACAGAATAGATTTTTATTTTGATGAAAATCCTCACTTCAAAAATAAAGTTCTCTCCAAAGAGTTTTATCTGAATGAGAGTGGTGATCCATCTTCAAAGTCCACTGAAATCAAATGGAAATCTGGGAAGGATTTGATGAAATGTTCAAGTCAAACACAGAATAAAGCCAACAGGAAGAGACAGCATGAGGAAACAGAAAACTTCCTGACCTGGTTTACTGACCATTCTGATGCAGGTGTAGATGAGTTAGGAGAAGTCATCAAAGATGACATTTGGCCAAATCCATTACAGTACTACTTGGTTCCTAACATGGATGATGAAGAAGGGGAAGGACGAGAAGATGATGATGATGATGATGATGATGATGATGATGAAGAAGAAAAAGAGAAAGGGTTGGAAGATATTGATGAAGAGGGGATGAGGATGAAGGTGAAGAAGATAAAAGAGAAAGGGTTGGAAGATATTGATGAAGAGAGGATGAGGATGAAGGTGAAGAAGATAAAGATGATGATGAAGGGAAAGAAGGGGAGGAAGATGAAGGAGAAGATGACTAATGAACACCGATGGATTTCAAACTTTTTTCATTTTCTCCAGTCCCTGGGAGCATGTTGCAGTCTTTTTCCTTCCCCGCCCCCTGTGCTCAGTTGCCCTGTTTTTAAGGTCTCTTTTCTCTCCTTTACACCATAGTTTTCTCACCCTTGTTTTTTGGGGAGGAGGGATGTACCCTTGAGCAGAATACAGTGGGAAAAGAATCTTTGCCTCTTTCTGTTCCAAATTAATTTTTTATCCCTTCCTGTCTCAAGAAAACCTTAATGGAATCAACTCCACCATGTTCTTGGGAAAAAAGAAAAACCTTCTGCTGCCTTAGCTCTGCTGGGAGCTGGAGGTTGCCAGGCTCCTGTGTAGTAGTGCATAGAATTCTAGCTTTTTCCCTCCTTTCTCTGTATATTGGGCTCAGAGATTACACTGTGTCTCTATGTGAATATGGTCAGTTAGCATTTACCTACAAGCCTCTGTCTACTTTCTCTTACTGAAAAAAAGGGTGGGGGGGTTACAGAAGGCCAGCAAAGGGTGGGTTTAAGATGTTTGGGTGGGTTAAATGGGCATTTTGACAACATGGCTCTCCTTTGGCATGTTTAATTGTGATGTTTAATGGACATCCTTGCAGTCCAAGATGACACTTTTAAAATAAAATTCTCTCCTAATGATGACTTGAGCCCTGCCACTTGATGGGAGAATCAGTAGAATCTGTAGGATCTTATTCGGAATTGACATTTCTCTTTTGTAATTTTGTTCCTGATTATTTTTAAATTTCCTTTTTTGTTTCACTGTAAAGGAAAGATGATGCTTAGTTTTAAATGTTAAAAGTCTGCAAGTTGCTTTGCTACAATAAAACTAATTGTGTACACAAAAGATTTGATGCTTTTCTCTAAGAAAAGATTTCACATTTGACTTGTATAACATATTGTCAAACTTTGTCAACTTAACTCCATATTTTTTGATACACACTTTTCAGGATTACCTTAGGGCCATGTGGACTGAGTAAAGGGGTTTGAATCAGTGTATTAATGTCTCCATAGCTGAGAAACAGCATGAGTACAGTTTGCTGTCAGTTTCTGAAAATTTTCAAATAATTTGGAATACCAGGTTGCTCAAACTTAGTTCTGAGTATATTGTACCTTTAATTTTGCATATCAAATTGGCATTTTAAAAGTGGGCCTATATTTACCTGATGTAATAACAGTGCCTGCCCCCACTACCAGATAGACCTGGTGCTCTAATGCTGAGTTACACACGGGCTTTTGTTGGCATATCTTCAATGGCACTATAAAGGTGGCCTCGAAGACAGGCTTGCAGAGTAAGAAGTCCTATTGGTGGTTAAGAAACTCAGATTAGAAGTACTTTTGTCTCTTAAGTACCAGCTATTTGGCTTATTGTTCTCAAATGAGATCCATCTGTGTGAATCTGGGAGAGATGATGGACTCTGCTCTGTCTGCTAGATGCCATTGTGCATAGAACAACATTTTGAGAAGCTACCTAATGCCTAAGCTTTTTTAAAAAACAAATTCTTTATTGATTATGGTATCACATAATTGTCCTCATACCCCCCATTCCCATCCCAAACCCCCCCCCAAGTATGCCCCCACCACCCTGTTTTGCCTAAGCTTTTTAATGCTGTAAAATAGAGCAGCTGAAATTAAATGCCAGTTAATTTTTTTCAGAGATGAATTAATGGACAGCCTGGTCAAATTCAAAGCTATTTGATGTATAAAGCGTGATAAGTGGATCTATTCTCTCAATAGGCAAAGTGTAATAAAAACCTATCTGGATGGATAGTATGTAATTTCTTCACTGGTCTGTTTAGTGAATACATTACTGTATACTGGTCAGGAATCTTGCTCCAATAAAGGAATATAAAGGTTAAAAAAAAAAAAAAAAAAAAAGCCCAACAATTCTTACCTAAGCTTGACATGTATTTTTCTACAAGAAGACAAAAGTCCCATTAATGAAGGCTGTGGAGGGCAGGTGTTTCTTCAGGCAGGCTCTGGGCATGTGCTCAGATACTCCTCCACATCCTCACTCATTCTTACATTTCTTTTAAATGAAGGAGGATATGCAAACCATGGTGACCCCAAACAAAAAGACACGTACTTCTCTAGGGACAAGTGACTTTCCGGAGCTGAGCAGGGGTCTGAGGACAGCCCCCTGGATGCCTTATGAGCTCTCTAACAGGGAGCACGCAGGCCATCCTTCAAGCTGTGAGGTGTCCCCTGAGAGGATAAAATGGGAAAATTTTTCCGTCATCTTTACTGACTGCCCCGATGGGACCCGCTGAAGTCATATACTGATAACTCTTATAATTTCCATACCTTAAATAATTTAACGTGAAATTACATAAATAAAATGCTATAACTGAGCATAATTTTTTATACATTTTTCTAATAATCCAGCCTTTTAAATTAGCATAATAACACTTAGAGTAATTGAAGAATTTAATTGCATAGAGCAGGGGATATTGTCTGCCGTGCTGTGCACCATGATGAAGCCATGATGAGCTTTAATTTAGTTGTGGGTTATTTTTTTTTTCAGCTTAGTTTTCATATTAGATAATGTGGATAATGTGGCAGAGGATAGACACACCTGGGTATGTAATGGTTCATGAGTGCTGTATGTTTTGCTAAAATTTTCTAGACATGCTATTTTTGAACTTAAAACAGAGGAAAAGAATTAGTGGCTTAAAATGTTAAATGTTGCTTTTTTCTTTGCTGTATACTCCTATGAATACTGATATTAAGTTCTTGCATGCTCTAGAGTAGAAGTTGTCTCCTTTTTTCTTTTCTCCCTTCCTCCTTCCCTTTCTTTCTGCTCCCTCCTTTCCATGATTATGCAAGGATGCCTATGTTCAAAATACTCAAGTCCATTTTCTTTATAGCAGAACTGTGTAGTTCAGTTAAGAATAAATTATATCCTGCACATATTTCACGAATAAAACAGGAAGAGATTATATTCTGCATGTATCTTAGATACATAAATAATAGTGTAAATGTCACTTCAGAGCCACCTGATCAATAGATATGACTCATAAAACATAACATTTTACTTTAAAAATTGAATATTTGAACAAAATAGATTCATTAGTGAGGTTAGCAGTTTTTTAGTTTTTAAGACAATGTAATTCAGAATTTCTTTGATGCTCCAATTTTTCTAACATTTTTAACATTATGATAGTGTATTTGCTTTCTATTGTTGCATAAAATTTACCAGAAATCTAGAGGCTTAAAAGAACATCCTTTTATTACTCACAGATTCTGTGGGTCAGGAGTTAGGACACCTCTTGGCTGGGCCTCCTTCATGGCTGCAGTCCAGGTGTTGGCCAGAGGCTGGGCTGGGGAAGGAAGTTCACTCAGGTGCTGGCACAATTTGATTCCTGTGGTTCATGAACTGAGGGCCCCAGCTTTTTGCTAGTGTTGGAGAGAAGCTGTCCTCAGTTACCAGAGGTCACCATTAGCTCTGTACTGTGTGGGTCTCCCAACATGACCACAACTTCTTTATAAGTTAGTAAAAGGATGAGACTCTAGAGTGAGATGTGTACTAGCTAGAGAGTTTCCCACTGGAGATTTGTCACAAAAGGGGACATCCTAGCACCTTTGTCAGAGCTTGTTGGATAGATAAAGGGAAGGGGATCATACAAGGGCACAAATGCTGGAAAGCAAAGATCATCAGGGTAACCATAGAGTCTGTCACAAATGCCAACACAGTATCTGGTTATGGCATATATGCACATAAAACACACAATGAATACTTCCACACATTCATAGACACACAAATACACCTTTGGAGAGAATGGATTTATAGGTTTATTTCTCCCTGACCTTGATTTTATTGATTACTGAGAAGCACAAGGAAGCTCTGCCTGGCTCCCAAGTGTGGACCTGGCTCCCCTTCTCTGTCCCACTGTACAAGTCCCTTTTGACACACATCTCTGGTCTGCAAGTGGCAAATGGACCCCAGTATTTCACAGACCCCTGTTTTCAAAGAAATGATCCTTAGATATTTTTGCAGCAACTTGGGTGGTAGCTTCCACAGCTGGATGTAGATGACCCACCCTACACACCTGGACATAGACAACCCACCTTACACCAGCCTGAGGCCAACATGTACTGCTCAGGTATAGATCTCAGACACACACCTAGTGGCTTTTCATAGGGCTGACTTTTATACAAATGAGCTGGGTTCCTATGTGGTCTGATGAATATTATTAATGAAGAGAAGACCATGTGCTCTAGGTTGGCTTTCCTGGATTGTAGACTCACTGTCTACACACTATACTCTAACAGGCTAGTGTGGGCCAATGAATATCAGGGCCATAGAAGGCTACTGTGCAGAGCTGTGCATGGTTGTTTTGAGTGACAAATTGGGTCTGCTGGCTCCTCACATCAGAGACCTGTCCATCCAGGAGGCCACTGCACCTTACTGGGAGGTATCTGATCCGCAAACAACATATGGACACACAGACACACGGAATGCACTAATATACATACCCACATAGACACTCATGAAGACACACAGACACACATGGACACACACGGAATGAGCTAGTTTTTGCAAAAACAGAGAAGGATGACCTCGGTGAGGTGAGGTGGGCACTGGTCCAGGCACAGAGTTCCAATGAAGCGTGGCTTCTCCCAAAGAAGACCCACAAAGTCAGCGATAGACTTCATCATCTCATAGTCCTGTGTTCTGACAAGCAATGACAAGGTCCTTAATTACCAGTGCCCTGTGCTCCTGCATGGTGATAACCCTAATTACCTGCTTGCTCTGTGACAGAAGCCGGCCAACGCCCTCTCTGCAGGAATCCCAGCACACCCTGGCTTGGATCACACAGGAAACTCTGTCTCTGTTTTCTCAAGAAGACTGACAAGGGCTGACCTCACATGTGGATTTTGACTGAGAGGGAGAGGCTGGAAGTACTGGGGGTTGGCCAGTGTCCCGGGAGAAGGACCTTCCAGCAAGACCTTCCTCCCATTCAGGGTGCTTTGTGATCTACCTCGTAGCTGCACATGCAGGGTCACCTCGTTCCCTCCTCATGAATACACACAGGCTCATATTCATGGGTTCAAAATAGCAACTGAGCCCATGACTACCTGTTTGCTCATTTGAAGCTTACATGTGTCCTGAGTGATGAGCCTGAGTGGAGAATTCAGGGCCCAGGACTGTCCCTCTGCGGAGGCACCTGTTCATCTGGTGACAAGAGATGGGTCCTATGGGTCAGGGGTTTCCCTACTGGGTTGACAAACATCAATATGCCTAACACTGACCAGAAAGTACCCAGTGTCAGAACCAATGGGGGGACCCACTAGGGCACATGTGTCAAACACAAGGCCCGCGGGCCAAATTCGTCCCGCCAGGCCTTGCAATGTGGCCTGCACCACGCTGTCATCACTGCATTCCGCTGCGTTTCCATCACAATGACAGTTTATGACTGTTCAGTAAACCATTCGGCCCGCGATTTAGGCTGGATTTTAGATTTTGGCCCCTTCTCTGATTGAGTTCGACACCCCTACACTAGGGGAATATGGCTGAAAGCAGACAGACCTGGCACTCTCCACTGTAAGGAAGACAGGACCTGGCACTTTAAAGGTAGATTTCTAAAACACCAGAGGACAAAGAAGTTCTCCCAGGAGCCCACACAGCCTGGGCCTCCTAAGGGACAAAGGGGTGTTGATGTCTGCACACATAGGTAGCATCAAGGGTGAAGGGACAGTGTGCAAGTTCTGGGTCAGACCCTGCCACCCACCAGCTGTGACCAGGGACAATGGACTTGACTTTGCTGTACCACAATCTCTCTGTCTGCAAACTGGGGTGGTGATCCCAGTCCTGACCTCAGAGGCTCATTTTTGAGACTAAACGATACAGTTTTAGAACAGTGCCTGGCTGGGAGTAACTGAACAAGTATTGTGAGTAATACCAGCATGAGTGAGTTGTACCCACTAGCATTGGCTATGCTCCAGGACCACCCATCCCAAGAAGAAATAAGCAACCCCTCCTCTAGGGGACATTGGCATGATCTTGGTTCAGCCCGATGAGTGACATATGCACTGCAGTGGGGACACCTGACTTTCAACATCATAGAATGGAAGTTGCAACTTCACCTTTGACCTATTTAGCAGCCAATGTGTTTAAACATTATAGTCACGCCTTCCAGATTTCACAGAATCACAGCTATATTCTAGATTCAGGTCTGCTTGGGCCCCAAGAATTCCCTTTTCTGGGATGATGGCAATGCCGCTGGTTGGCCAGAAATTTAGGGATGGAGAGATATATCACATGACCCCCCGCCTAAAGAACTATTCAGACACATGAAGGGCACTTGAGAATATAAATGTCACAAAATCTTTTAAAAACTTAATTCCATGAAGAAAAGAAAAAAAGGAAAACTATTCTAGAATACAAGAGACAAAGAAGGACCTAACAGATGACTGTAAGTTTCTATCTTAGATCCTGGTCCCAGAACAAGACAAGCCAAGCCCAGGAGCATGCACATTATTTCTTGAAGAACCTGCACATTAGCAGGATTCACCTGTGGCCAGCCTCGCCTTCCCGAATCCTTGCAGACTGCGTACTAGTGCGGGAAGAACCATGGGCAGCAAGGCCTGGCCTTCAGCGGACACATAGGAGACCTGCAGCACCTGTGTGCCTTTCCCATTTACATTCTTTACTCTCTGTGAGCCAAATAGGCATGGAAGAGCCTAAATTTAAATGGTGGCAGCCTCAGTCACAGACTTTCTTGTGAATATGTGTCTCAGTTAACACAGCCTGATACATGTAAAACTTATAAAACCATATAAATTCATAAACATATAAAAACATTCCCGTTGCCAGAAAACACAACATTTAATCCATGGCCCCAGCTCTCACCTTTTATTCTGACATTCTGATGGGCCATAGACATAGCCAAAGCACATTCCTGATTTAACGTAAAAAATGTTAAAAAAAAAAAAAAAAAAAAAAAAAAAAACCTACAAAATGAAGTTTTCAGTCTTATGAGAAGTGGACTATTTTTATATTTACAATGGAGCTGGAGATTGGTTGGGGTTTGAAAGAATTATTGGTGTAAGGAGTAATGACCCCACGGAGTTCACATTTAATTAGGGGGACGCTGCCTGCAGACAGCTGCTGTGCACAGTGAGTTGCCTGTTCCCATGTTCGACATGACATCCAACAACATTAAAATGCGCTTAACTCTGAGCTTCGCTTTAATACGGCAAAGCCTCAGCTCTGCGTCACACATCATTTCTGTGCCAAGCTGGGGTTTTCAAACAGGCTAATTTTGTTAGAAGCCCTCCAAAGTGCTTTTTGAATTAGAAAAAATGTATGTTTATTGGTTTGTATAACTGAAAACAGGTTAAGAAATTCTCTCACGTTTGCCGAAAACAAAACACAACTCTAACACCTCTGGGTTTAACACAGAGTCTGGAAAATGTGTGATTTCTGGAAAACCATCATGTGATAATTTAATAAACATGGAGACTGTTTTTAAATGTTTATTGAAGTTCACTAATAACAGATGTTAAAAGCTATAGGCCCAACACCATTTTATGTCCAGGTTAGGAAAATGAACTTGCAAATCCACCCATGAAGCCATGGCTGCCCTTCTGAGTGTAACTCACAGCGATTTCTTCCCAAGAAATCCCGTCTTGACCTTGGCCAGGGTAAGAGTATGGGCTGTTTCCTTTCTGTGAGAGATACACTTGCAGACAATTTTATTGACTGATTCCTCCTTTCCTTTGCTTATCCACAGGAATGTATTGGGAGAATATAACATGCAGTTCCAGAGCATGAGCACGGTGGTCTATAAGGCACTGGGCTTGGAGGGATCTGCACATGGCTGGAAGGAAGGTTGACCTGTGTCTGAATTCCTACTTTCCACCCTAGTGAGGTGAACTTAGTAGTGAATAGGATACGCATACAAAAAAGTGCCAAATAATGAGTGTATGACAAAGTAGATTTTTGCAGAGAGAGAACAGAGTAATCAAGAACATCACATGCTCCTAGAAGCCTTCATCAGCCCTCCCGTCATCAGACACCTTGGGCCCCAGAAGGTGCCGTATTCTATCACCACAACCAGCACTGCTTACTTCTTATATTATACAAATGCTATTGCGTGGCTTCTCCCCACAGGAGTGTGTGCAGCTGTGGTTATTAATTTTCATTGATGAGTAGTATTCCATCCTCTCTGATTTATTGAATCTTTGTGATGGTTCTATTATGTCCAGTTTGGGGCTGTTACAAAGAAGGCTGCTATAGACAGTCCTCTTTGTGTCCTCTGCGAGTCTGTGTAGGCAGTTCTGTCAGACTTATACGGAGACATGGAATTGCTGGGTAAGAAATGGCACATTGAGATCTCAGGGGTTCTACAGGGTTTCTATGTTGGTTGAACCCTTCACTCATTTACCCCCAGGAGCTGTGCTTGCTTACTCAGCTGTATAGCTTCTCTAATGCATGGAGAGCTTCTTGTGTGTGAAAGCGTGAGCGTGCCTCTGCAGATAAATGTGAGCAATAGATGGAGGGATAGGTGTGCTCTGAGCACTTTGGAACACGGTGGGCTTGATTGTTAGTAGAGCTCCAGGGATGAAGAAATGGGGAGACTACCTCACTGAGAGCAGTGTAAAAAGCCAGTTCTATCTTTCTCCATTTGTGATTGGAAATGAGAGAAGAAAGAAACTTCGAGCTAGGAAAAATATGTTAAAATTACAAAGTAGAATGTGTTCACTATAATGCTTAGGCAGCTTCCAGATGATTGTAGCCCAGTCCAATGAAAGAACTCTGTTTTCCTCCACCCACCACTCCCAGGCTCAAGTGTCCCAGAAAGGTAGCTACAGGGAGGGACTGATGGCCCATCTGTGGTTGGTTCATTCAATAAACATCTACCGAACTCTCACCAGGTCCTGGGGGTCTTGAGGGTTAGCCATGGGGAAGTCTTCGCTTTGGGAACACAGGGTCCAGGAGAGGCAGAAGAGGCAGAAGGATAAATCTTCACTAGATAAGAGGCACACGGCACAGAGCTCATCCTCTTTCCTCGGCACACCTGGAGACAGCTTGTGTACTTCTGACCGTCTGCCTGGGATGGCTGGTGGAGCATATGAAGATGTAACATTCATTGAAAAAGGGGGAAAGCCTGTCATAAAGGAGGAGCTTGGGACCTGTTTCCAGTGGAAATTATTTATAGTTATTCCTGAAAAGGGGAAGCCGTTCCAATACCACTCAGCTTTTCTTCATTGGGCATGATTTACATTGCCACACCGTTTTCAGGTGAACCCTCTGCTCATCTATATCCTTCCTTTCAAAAGGTGGAGAATACACTCGTTTAGCTATGTCCAGTGGAGAGATTTATAGGGCAAATGGGCAGTTATCAGAGCATCATCACATAACACTTTTGGGTTCAAGAATCCAGTCTCAGCTTCATCCTTGGTCCAGCCTCCAGTCCTCTGTGCCTAGAGCCCCCTGGGATAGTTCTGGCCAGTGGCAGAAGGTCTGAACCATGGAAGACTCTGGAGCAGAGTCCACAGAGACACAGACATGGATAGTCTTCTGACTTTCTCCAGGTATAAAGACACAACCTCCATGAGCCATATAAACTCAGAGCATAAAAGAATTGCCAACGAAAACATCTGTGTTGTGCACTCTACTTTGAACTCATAGAGGTGAGATGTGACTGAGTTCTCTGTGAAAAATAGGCCACATCAGAATATTTGATCCCTGAGAACCTGCCATTGATTGGCAGGACCTTGAAGGACACCCAGACAGGATTTCCCATCTGATCCCTGCCCTGGAAGAAAAGTGTGGAAGTTCTCCAAATCCCACCGTGCAGTGAAAACACTGAGCTTCTTGTAACTGTCCCTGAAGAGACATCTATCCATCCACCTCAAACCGACTCAATGGAATCTTAACTGAAATCAATTGATTAAATTGAATCAATGCATCGTAACCAAAATCAGTGGGAATTCATGCTTGAAAAGTCTAGATTTCCAGGATGGTGGGTGAATTCAGGTTCAACATCACCAGCATTCTTCAAACTCTCCCATATTATGTTTATGTGCAAAGGAGTAGATTGATGGTATCTACACTGTTTCAAAAGAGGATTTGACCTTTGGGGCAAAGTATGAAAACATGGTAGAGGGAAGACCTCTTGCTAGAGGGTTTAGTACTGGCATTTGGCAACAAAATAAGCTGTTTAGTATATAAATATTTTTAATGAATTAAAATCTAGTAAACATATTATTTTTAGAAGCAGTTCTGAAATAGTTTGAATTGAATGATTCCATGTATGCAACACATGAACATGGTCAACATATGCACACACACACTCTCTCTTACACTCACATGCATACTTAGTACATCTAGAAGAAAAAGGCTTAGAGTAGAGATAGTATTCCAAATGAGAATTTAAAAAAAAGAAAGAAAGTTTAGTGTTTTGTTTTCTTTTCTTTTTAATCCCAAGACCCCAAGAATTGTTAACACTTTCACACTTCTCCAAAGGTTTGAAATAAATTCTCCAGCCTACTTTTGACTTCAGAATTTTAAGTGATTTCACAAGAAAAAAGTAACTTTCCCTTTAGACAAATTCTTTTTGCAGTTAGATTTGATTCACCTTCTCTTATATATAAAGAAAGGAAAAACATATAAAAATCAAGATTGCACTGTTCTGAGGATCTGAAGTATTTCCCGGAGCATTCTGTTTCTCGGTGGTGGCCTGCCTAGAAGTATGTTTTATTTAGACAGAAATCAGCCAGAGCAGTGAGGAAAAGAATATTACTCTCAGTGGAATTAAGGGCATCCAAGCTTTCTAATGGCATATGCCTGTTTATTAACACCCCAAACTAGTTTTTAATATTATGCTTATGTGAATTTCCCCCTTGTTGTATATATGACCTACAAAGTGGAGAGTAGGGCTGTTTCCAGTCTTTATTTCATCTCTAGACATTTAGGGAAATAAAAAGAGGGCCAGCTCATAAGGAACAGATGTTGACTTCACAATCTGAGAAACCTGTGACATGAGTTTTATGCCCTCCTGGGTAGGTACTCAGTGAGCAGGATGGTGATGGTCCCTTTCTGTCGAAGTCTGTGGGAGTTACCTCACACTCCAGGGCCTGGCGTCTGACCTGTTTGTCACACACCCCACCTTGGTCTCCTTCTTCATTTCTTATCATCTAGTCCATATAATATTTTTCTAATCACATCTGCAATGAACTCTAATTGCTTAACTACAGATGATACTTTCTTTCTTAGTCAGAATAGCATGAAAAATCAATCCCAGAAAATAAGAAATTCAGGAAACATCCCCCTTTCCAGTAATTCTTCTAAAGGCCACTCTATTAGTGTACTGCACTGGGAAAACAGAAGATAGGAGTTTCTGTGTAAGGGCACATATTCCAAGAAAGGAGAAAATGCCCAATAAAAAATTTAAAAATTAGCCAAATGCATATATATTTTTCTTTTTTTTAAATAAGAAATTAAAAAACAGCCAAAACCAGTTTGGCTCAGTGGTAGAGTGTCGGTCTGTGGACTGAAAGGTCCCAGGTTCGATTCCGGTCAAGGGCATGTACATTGGTTGTGGGCACATCCCTGGTAGGGGGTGTGCAAGAGGCAGCTGTTCGATGTTTCTCTCTCGTCGACGTTTCTAGCTCTCTATCTCTCTCCCTTCTTCTCTGTAAAAAAATCAATAAAATATATTTAAAAAAAAGAAATTAAAAAACAATTTTAAATGTAAGGTATATTTTATATTACAAATTTATATTATCAATATATAATTTCTGTATGTTTTATATATAAATATATTTGTTACATTAAAATATGAATTGAAAATAATATATTTATAATTATAAAATATAAATTTATTATTTAAATTATAATTTAATGTAATAATAAATATTAATTTAATAAGTAAAAGTAATCAAGTGTCCTTGATCATTTAGAGAAATACACATTTCTTACCACATCCTTCTTGGTTTCTCTTCAGTGTGTGTGTAAAACCCCTCAATATACAGAGCCACAAATGCAACAAACACTAGAAAACTATACACTCAGAAGTATAAGGGGTGTCTGAGAGGAGGACCACTATAGTCAACTCATTCTATTTGAATTCTGAAGAGAGTAGTTAAGGCAATGTTATATTACCACTCAGACTTGAATTCAAATGGCCTTCTGTTAGGGAAATTCTAAATAAAAGAGCTAACCTAGAAGTCTGAAACTGCACTCTCCAATAGATTAGAGACGTCAAGGCAGACCTGAAAAGGAAATTCCTCCTTATTATATTTCAAAACCTTGGTTTTTCACCCACACATGCAATCTATCTGATCTGCTATATCTCAGCGTGGGAAGGATACCATGTGAAGTGACTGGCTCAGGTTTTTTTTTGGTCAGTGTCAGGAGGAGCTGGACATGTGCCCAGCCCTGGGGTCCGGGTCCTGCATAACAGTGCTCCTTTCCTGAATATCTGAAGATACACAGGAACAGAGCTCCTGGCCTCTACCTACAAGAACTCCCAGACCTAGATACAGAAGGAAAAATAAGACTAGAAAGATAGACACACATCTGACCCTTATCTACTTGAACATCTTAAACTTAGCCCAATTGTCACCTAAAACAGAGTCAAATTAAGGTGCTCAAATTTTTGAGATTGCTTTAATTCAGAAAAAACCGTCTGCTCTGCCGATATTGGACCATGCAGAACACCATTTCTGCTTCAGAAACAATTAAGAAGTATGACTGTTTTTCTTCTCTTACATTCCTTCTGTGAAATTGTATAGTTGTCAATTACTGATAGCCACTTTAATAAATGAGGGAAATGCCAAGAATGCGAAGAATTCTATGAGTTTTCAATTATTCCTTATTCTGCCGAGTCTAGAAGAGGCAAGGACACCTGGAGGGCTGCAGTGCCAGCTGTAAGCACCCTCACTGCAGTTATGATACTCAAGGTGAGAGCCACATTCTGGGAGGCTTTATGCACTAAAATAAGATGGAGAGTTGATGTGAGTTATAATCCTGGAATAGCTTGTTTTAGAAAGTAAATGAACTGTCTATCCACATAAAGTTAAAAATGATTCTGGTGGAATAAAAATATGTTCATTTGAAAAGCCATCAGTGGATTTAAGGCAAACCAATCAGTGGTTAAAATAAGAAACAAGGTGGCTTGTAGATGGTTTTATTGCAATCCAGTCCTTGCATGGGGACATGTCCACAGTATTTTCAGGCTAATAGCTTTGCTCATTTTCATAAATGCACTCTTTCTCACACAATAAAGCTCATTCATTCATTTTAAAATCATTTAGTAAAAATATCAATAACATGTATAAAAAAATAGGTCTACCACCAATGGTTGGGAGTTGTAGCGTACAAGAAAACAATTAAGGTGTCTTATCTGAAAGAATTTAAAATTTATAATAAAAAAAGAAAAAAGTGACAATACGTTGTCACAGGTACCAATCCTACGAGATTTTTTTTTTTTGTCTCTATGCAAGAATTTTTATCTTTTTTTTTTTTTTTTTTTTTTTTTTTTTTTTTTTTTACTGATCTATCCCTTAGGCCTAGGACAATGCTTGTACATAGGAGGTGTTTAACTAATATTTGTTGAATAAGAAAATATAAAAATACTTGCACTTAAAATGCATACAAGGATTGGAAAGAATTTAGTGGTAAAGATCTCAACCCATATTCAGATGTCGACAATAAAACTATTAGATCTTCAAAAATCCAACCTGTTCTCCTCTTTCTCTTTCTCCAGGGGTGCAAAAAGTTGAACCCATCAGTGCAAGGTAATTTTTGGTGACTGTCTGTTTTCATCTTCTCTCATCCGGGTGTGCCAAGAGTTCTTTGAGATTGGCCAAGCTTACAAACTTAAGAAGACCCATGTACTTTCCAACGTGGGGACAGTCTCAACCTAGGTGTTCACCTGTCCTTCATGACTTTGGCCTCAGGTGGATGCTGCATGGAGCCATGGAGGGTGCAAGGGAAACAATGATTGGCTGCCCCGATACAAACGCACACATCACTCTTGGCCCAGGTGTGTCAGGTGGTCATCTCCATGTGGAGGTTCCAATGAAGGCCCAGAGGGGATACAGAAAGGCTAGCAGCAAATGGGAGGCACAGAGGTTCTGCATTCTTGGAGGCCCCAAACTGTTTGCATTTTCTATTCCATTTGTCCTCTCTATAGAGTTTGACCCAGAAGGACATTATGTAGGCCCCTTCCCCAGAAGACCCATCAGGAACTTTGTAGAGGTACAAAATGTATTAAGGATATTCACATTATTGTTTATTGTGCAATCATCACCATCATCCATCTCCAGGACTTTTTATCTTCTCAAAATGAATGTGCTTACCCATTAAATACCAACTCCCCATTTTCCATTTCCCCTAGAGCGTGATAATCTCTAACCTACTTTCTGTCTTTATGAATTTGCCTTTTCTATATATTTGATACAAGTGGGAGCATACATATTTGTTCTTTTCTGTCTGGCTTATTTTATTTAGCATAATGTCCTCAAGGCCCATCCATGTTGTAGCATGTGTCAGAATTCCCCTCCTTTATAAGGCTGTGTAATATTCCATTGATTGTACATATATTCTGTCCCTCCATTCATCTGTTGATGGACGCTGGATTGTTTCTGCCTATTGGCTGTTGCAAACAACACTGCCATGAATGAGGGTGTGCAAGTATCCATTTGAGTCTGTGTTCAACTCTTTGGGCTTTATACCAAGAAGGGGACTTGCTGCATTGTATGGTAATTCTGTGTTGGTTTTCTTTCAGGAATTTCCCCTTTGAGGATCTTAGGCACGCTTATTTTATTTTCTTTAGGATTGTCCTAACATTTGCCACTCTGTGGACACTGTGGACCCTTTTGTGTGTGCTCTGTTCCATTTTGTTTCCTTTGGGCTTGTTTTGGCCAGTCCTCTGTGCCTCAGTTGGCCCAAGTCTCATTGGCTTCCCTGTGGTCTCTCCTCTGGACCAGCGTCTGATATGCACACCAGGTGAGTATGGGTGCAGAGCCCACAGTCTGTGAGACAGGCTGCGATGGACTGGATTCTAAGAGACACCATTTCCCTAAATAAGTCCGCAGGTGAACACCAAGCCTCTGGCTGTGCCCGAAGCAATGGGTCTGTGTCCTCTGGTGGCCTTTCCAGGAAGGGTGGCAGTGGTGAGGGGCATGTCTATGTGGGTGTTCTAGTGCCCTTAGTTCTAGGGCTCATGGGCCCGAGTCTGAAACTCCAGGGTGAGGAGAAGCATTGAAAGTGGGACTGAGGCGAAGAAAGGTGCTCTTTCCCCATCTCGTGAACTCAGACCACTCTGGGCTGTGACCTCTCCCAGAGGCACAGTGCTGATTCCTGCACAACCAGCCAGTGATGAGAAGGCAGGGCCTTCCCGCTGCCAATTACGCAGTGATTGCCATGTAATGAAGTTAATGTTTTGTGGAATTTACAACCTGATATTAATGGTTTCTGCTCCAGATGCTCTCCTGTCACTTCTTTGTTTCACCCAGATTTTTTTCTTAATAACAAAAGAAACAGGACAATATGTGAAGGCTCATTAATTCTCTTTAGTTTTTGCCTCCTCCCCTTTTTTCTTTTGCTTGCCTCCTCCTGGAGGTTAAACAAGAGGCATGTCACCAGGCCTTTCCATAAACTCTGGTTCATGGGAGGGTGAAGTTACAGCCTCACAGGACTGCCTGCCTAGGGACAGGCCCTTTCAATGTGCAAGCCTTTAACTGCAGTGGTTTTATTGCCTCCTTGATCACCAGTTACACCACCAGGAACAATAGACCTACCATTTTAATGACCAGACCTCAAATTTGCCTCGATTTGCCAATGTGTGTCATAGCAACACTGTCTTTGCAAGTGGGAGAACCTAATTACAGGAATGAAGATGGATGGACCTGAGAAAGGCTCCCTCTGGGACAATATGCCTGCCCCCTGCCCCCTGCCCCCTGTCCCTGACTGGAGCAACCTGACCCCCAGCTGCCCCGCTAGCACCCCTGCTGACCTGAGGCTGCTTGAAAGGAGCCTGCCTGCTGCAGGAACTCCAAGTCCCTGCAGACGCAGGGAGTGGCACGCGTTGCAGACCCTGGGGTCCCGGAAGTATAAATCCTCAGATGGGACCCAGGTGGCCCAGGGGTCCTGGCTCTGTTCCCTCCATGGAGGATGCCACTGCCCTCTGAGTGAGCTGAATGCATTCCCAGTGTCCCCACATGGGAGAGGGACCTGGACTCTTTCTTTCCTTGTTGGTGTGAGTTAGTGTCCCAGGGAAGCCACCCCAATTCTGCAGCCATTTCCTTTTAAAAGTGTGAAGAAAATAACAGATGGCAAATTTGAGAAAGGCTGAAATATTATTTTGTGGAGAGGCCAACCCCCTGGCAAAGAAAAAAAAAATTTACAAACGCTGCTTTCAAACACACACCACACCATGTTTCCCACACAAGCACATTGCAATATGAGGAACTGTGGACTTGGATACTAACTCTGTATTTCCCATGAACTATTGCTGTTGTTTTAGGAACGGATGGTATGTGCTACCCACCATCAGTGTCTGCAGGAGCCCGCCTTGTGGCAGAGGCTCCCATGAGGGAATGGGGCTCTGGTAATTGCCAAGCCTGTAACTGCATCATTGCCATATTCGCTCTGAGATCACGGATCTTCTCCCTCTGTGTCCTCTGTGTCTCTCTTTTCTTTTTGTAAGGATATCAGTCATTGGGTAGAGAGCCCAAATTATTCCCACATGATCTCATCATCTTCACTAATTACATCTGCAAACACCCAATTTCCATATAAGGCCCCATTCACACGTCCGGGGTGTCAGGGCTCAAACATGTATTCTGGGGGGACATATCCCACCCACGATGGGCATGATGCTGTTTCTGATAGAGGGCAGTCATCCAGGAAAAATCTCCAGACTCCTCATGTGGGAAACCTTCCTTCCCAGGCTCTACCTGGAGACCCTGCATCCTGCGGCTTCTGGGTCAGCAGCATGAGCTCCACCTGGCATTGAAGAGTGAGAACTCAGAGGTGTGTGAAGAAACCACCGCTCTTCAGCTTTGGGAAGCATGGTCCAGAGATACACTGCTGTGTCCATGGAGTTTTTCTATGAGAGGAAACATTAAGGCTAACATGATGACAACCACATAGTAAAGACTGTTAGCAAGGCTGCTTCCTTCTTCCTCTAATTCCCCAGTTAAGGCTTAAATTCACATATCTAAGATAATGGGGCCCCTTTCCACCTGAATGAAGGTGTGGCCAGTACAAGGGTAGACTATTCTGGTGTCAGCTGCTGTGAGAGAAAGGAAAAGAATAGCTTAGCTACCGTGGGAGTCAGGTAAGCCCGGTTTTCATCCTAATTAGCACTCTCTGCCTTGAACTTGGCCCTTTAGAAATTTGACCTTTCTTTATATTTCACTGCTACAGTGACTGCAGTTGTGATAATAAAATCTACAGTGCTCTTTACCCTGAGAAATATTTTGAACTTTGAAATAAATAAAATTATAAATTAAACAATGGCATGTGCTGGTGAGAGGGTGGCCAGGGAGCGGTCAATGGGAGAAAAAGGAGTCTTATGTAGTACATTAAACAATAAAGAATTTAAATTAAAATAACAAAAAACAAAAAAACAATGACAAACTGTGACTTCATTTCAATTTCAGTCCAGGGGGGGAAAGGCTGCCTTCCTTCAGTGTTGCTGCCAACAAAATATCTGCCTTAATTTGGGGCAGTTGTCAGTTTCTTGTGTAGAAAGGAAATTATTCAAACTATCTGGGAATGTATAGAAAATAAAGAATGCATATTAATATTCTGTGGTCTAATTCCTTGGTGACATACCCCATGGTCTATTGTAAATTTAGCTAAATAACATTTTCTTTTCTTTTGATCTTCAACAATAGCCACAATACTCTGGGTCACAATAGACTGAGCTGATTCTTACTGTAATTTAGGCAGCTGAAAAGTTTTTTAAGTTTTATTTTCATTTAACACTTTTTTAAACAGTATTTTTGTCTGAGTAGTATTAATTTGGGGGTTGGAGGTGTTACCATTATTACTTGATGTGTGACTTATGGGAAAGAACATGCATTATTCTGTGTAGGATAGTGGCCCCCATAGCCCAGGCCCATGGACTCTGCATAGGACTTCTTTCTCTGGGTGGGATTTGGAGAGAAGGACAGCCAGACTGGAAGGATTGTGATGCTGTCTTGGACCACCTTACCTGCAGCTTTCTTAAGATTGTTTCCCCTTCTAGACTGTTTGACTATTGTGAAGAAATGTTGGGTTGAGGAAGCATATTACATGTGGCCCATGGGAGATGATGATGATGACAGAGGGAGACACTGCCATGATTATTTCATCAAAATAGAAGACTTCTAACTCCTTAAGTTTTGTGTTAAAAACGTAATGAGATAACAGAAAACAGCACAGGAAAGGGTCGCCATCTTATATTCCATGAATTCTCCCTATGCACACAAAATCCATAAATACCTCCAGGATTCAGCCATGTCCTTCTGTGTGACTTCACTCTCTACCCTGGGCAGTTTCATTTTGGGGGTAGAACACAGATTGAAGAGGTGTCTCCAGAGCTGACTGTGGCAACAATGGCACTGAAACTTGTCATAGACAGGAAGTGTGGTCCTATAGGAAAGCACCAACAGATACCTGATTGAAAATGGACTTGGAGAAGGATGTGGGGAGACTGAAACCACTGGAAACTGGGGAAAACAGCCCTTGGAGGAAGCATGTTCATGCTGGGGGCCCCATTATGGTGTGGCACATGCTCTTCATCTTGACGTCTACTAGGGTGGAGGAAAGGCAAACCAAGACCCTAAACATCCTCCAGTACACAATGGGTTCAGAACCATGGGGTGCATGCTTGGGTGGGATGCTAGGTTGTGCAGAAAGACCACCGTTCACACCCGAGGCCATTTCTGATGCCACCACAGGCAGAATTCTCTTTACATGGAAAGCATGCCAGCCATTGGGCCCTGTCTATTGTCCCTCAGCAAAAGGCAGAGTGTGAGCAATCAATAGGATGAAAAATGCCTGAAACATCTAGCAGGAAGCCCCAAGTTTCTACGTGAAGTATTTTCTTCAATAGCCTTTTACTATCACCTCAGTTTCTGGAATATATCCATGTATCTGTTAGAAATAATTCATAATGAGTACAATCTCTGACCTGCGCAGGAGCCTCTATCAAGGGGAACTAATCTGAATTATTTGAGAATCTTAAAATAAGTCTCCTAGGGTTCCTCCTACTAACCTAAGGACTAGCTGTTGATTCTAGCACCTTCTTTGGGGTTTTGGGTCATGCCAGGAAATGAAGTCCACCAACAGAATGACAGGTTTTTAAGGCTTATCAAAACTACACTGATTTTGTAGGTACATATTAACCACCCACTCAATGTAATGTTAGAATTACATTGAGCATTGTGGGAAAATATAAGCGATGTTCAAAGGGGGTATATTATGCACCATTTATAACTCAAGTGGCTATTTCTGTTTTCAATCATGAGATAAGATGTAAGTAAATGAATCAGTGAAATAAGCCACAGAAGTATGTGAGGTGATGTGTAACCCTGGGGTGTGCTCACCAGGCAGTGGACCTAGGAGCAAAAGAATCAGGATGAGGGTCTCAGAGGAGCGGGACCTTGAGCCAGGACTCAGGGTGCCTGGGAGTGAGGGCAGTGGGATCATCAGGCAGGAAAGGGAATGACCTCAAATGCTGGGGTTGGGAACATGCAGAGGGCATTTAAGAGGGTTAGGTGGAGCTTCCTGCAGAGGAGAATCTGGTTGGAAACTGATCAAGAAGCCAGGTTTATCTCAAATGCTTGCTGGGGTCACTGTTGGCTTTGGGGACCTTCCTCAAGGAAGGCAAAGCTTTAAGAAGGTCTGTCAAGTGGCAAGTGCAGGGGAAGGTCATCTTTGATTCTAGTAAGGACACTGCAGTTCCCAGCCTCCTCTGAGCCTGGGCGAGCACCCAAGGCTGCCCCTACCCTTCCCCAAGCTCCACCTTTCCCCAGGCCCCTGTTCTTCCCCAGGCCCTACTCTTTCCCAATCTGGAGGACTAAGGAAACCCAGCCCCAATCGCCGTTGCTTTGCAATAGAGAGAGGAGATAGGGATCTTTTTCCAGAGCTGTTATCTCCCTGGTATCTGAGTGCACTGAACAAGTGTCCAGTGGATTCGCTGTGCCCACACCTGGAGATAAATCTTCATGCTTATCTCCTCAACCAGCCGGTGCCATGTATGTATGTGGCGCAGAACTAGAGGCGTTTCTTAATCTCGGTCATCGGGATGCTCCGGAGAGTCCCACAGCAGCGATAACTCACTGTCTGCATGGAGCCCTGGGTTTCCATGGAGGTTGGTGCTGCCATAGATCACCCCAGAGCCTCCAGAGTGTCCAAGGGCCGGGCCAGATATGGATCTGCTCACTTCAGCTCTGCCTGTGGAGAGTCCTGGCCAGAGCCTGGAATGGCCAGTTTTAGCACAGGACCCAGGAGTGGAGCCAGATGTCCAGAGATCCTGCTCCCCACCCCAAATTCATTTTGAGGCCCACACTGACTCCATCTCTTGGCCAAGATGTGCTCTTTGAGGTTATCTAGATACTAATTTTTCAAAGCCATCTCTCTAGAAACCATAAAAGGATTGGCTTGGAGAAGCCCTTGACTCTGGGCCTTAGAACACTTTTAGGGGCTTTGCAGGAGATGCCAGAAGGCAAATGAGCCACTGGGAGCACTAGTTTGTGGCCAGACAACTACTGGTTAGAGCAACACTTTTCACTGACACACATCAGCCAATACCCACCTATGCAGCCCCATGGTCTGGGGGCATCTGTGGTGCCAGGAAGGGTTAAGTAAGTCTCCAAGGGTTTCTTGCTCCAGGAGTGGCTCCCTCCCTATTGTTGCTCAATGACACACAAGTCCACAGACAATCTGGCATTTGTGTGGTTGAGGGATGCCTAATCATCACAATAGGTATCTTTTGAGTGTTGTAGTTAGATATATGAGTGGGGTATCCCCTACTTTCCAATGTGTGTGGAGTCTCACTCATTGGCATATGTCTTGGAAAAGGCACCATGTTCTGCAACAATGTCACCTGCCTCTGGCGTGCTTGCTGAGCTGATGCATGCTGGGGCCAGTGACTGCCTGCTGCTCTCTTGTATGAGCCATGCTGCTATGAAGATTGTATCTTCTCTCTTCCAGTCTTCCCACCTGACTACATGGCCTTGCAATCTGTTGCTTAATCATTGCATACCTTAATTTTGCAACCTATGAAACCCTACAGACACTAGGCTTTGCGCTCTAAGCAGTGAGCGCCATTGTTCATCTCTATACTCACCAGAGGCAGGTGTTTCCAACACTGGGATGCATTTTAGAATTCTCTTGGAATCTCTGCCTCAAGTGCTTATTGGTTATGGTGACCATTGACATACATCTGTGCATATCCTGAGGGTGAGAAGCTGATGGCCAAGTTTCCACAGGGGGGAAGGAGGGAGGGAGAGAAGAAGCTTTTGATCAACATAGATAGACATTTTGAAGAATCAGGAGGATGTGGCCAAATATCACAGCTCACCGGTACATGAATGATGAGGCAGGAGATCCTTGAGATTTGTGCTTTCTGTTGTATGTGCCCCAAACAATTCCTCCCCTGGTGTGCAGTCAGAACCTGTATGGGGTATTTCACTCCCATGACTAAGTCACAATATATATTAGTGGCAGTAATGCTATAATGACCAAACAGCTGGTCACCAGGAGGTGCACTGATGGATCTTGTCAGCATGGTGGGTCTGGAGTCCCGCCTCACACAGCGGGTGTGGGGTCTGAGGTCCCACTTCGCGCGGCAGGTCTGGGGGTCTCACATGATTTCAGCTCACACAGCATGGCCCTCAGGCTCAGATAGCAGCAAGGCTGGCAGCCAGCAGGTGGGTGGAGTGGCAGGTGGGTGGATGGGGCTGTGAGTGTGGTGAGGTGTGCGTGCATGGGCAGGGGCATGCGATTTCGCCTGCTGGGCTTCTAGTATTTTATATTAGTTTGCTCAGGCTGCCACAGCAAAGCCCCACAGACTGGGTGACTTAAACAGCAGACATTTTTTCCCCTCACGATTCTGAAGGCTGGATCAAGGTTTTAGCCAATTGGTCAGCCAATGGGTTTCTCTTGAGATATTTCTCCAACAGCACTGCAAACCAATTAATCCAGAGCTCACACCAAACCACAATTGTCCTTGAGCTCTAAGTCCAGTCTGGAACCACCATCTACCTCTCTAATCACCCCAGGGCAGGTACCAGACAAGCAGGTCAGCCCTGTGTCCCAGAGCCCCTCAAATTACTCACAGCAGCTGATTCTCAGCCTGTTCACCTTGCCTCCTCTGTTCCCTCCCATGGAAATACCATAAAGGGTCTTGCCCACGTTTTCCTCTCCCTGTCTCTGACTCCTGACCAACAAGTGATTTTCTGCGTGCTCCCACGTGACTCACTGTACTTTCTATGTGCAGGGATCTGTGGCTATAAAACCGTGTTCCTCATGGCAGTCATTCTGTGTTTATATGTCTTACCATCCTGACTCAAACAAATCACAGATACTCTGTTAAAACAGAAACGATGCCTCCTTAGAAGCAGAGTACCTTCTCTGGTGCGTCCTGACACCTGGGGCTGAGAACAGACCTTCCAACTAGAGGACAGACCTCCAATGAGCCAGTCCCTGCTCCGAGCCTCAGCCTCCTCACTGGCAGGTGCAGAGGAAGAACCCTGCCTTCTCCAGGAGGCAAGGGGATGAGTATGGGAATGACACAAAACGCTGGAAATGTAAGTCACCATCACTCCACACGTAAGGAGGCTTTTCCTATTACTGAAAAAAGGGGGATGGCACGTGCCATCTGCTTGCAGTATCTGCTCCCTGGTGCTGTCATTTACTCACTGGCTGACCCTAGAATAGATGCTGAACTTCCCGGGGTCTGTTTCCTTATACATGGAACCAGGAGGCTGGGAGGAGATATCTAAGTGTACTTTCAAATATAAAACTCAAGTCTCTCTTACAACCTTCTCCAGGTGTAAAGGGTTAAATCCTGCTTTGAGTCATCCTGCAGGGTGGAGGCAGGACAGACTTAAGCAATCATAGGTAAAGTAAATGGAACAGGCTGCCTTCTTAATATCATTAGATAAGCAAACAGGGTGTCATTAGCGCATGTTCAGCTTCTGTTTGCCTCAAAGCCTCATGTTGGGCTGAAAGGCCTTTTTGCAAGTAAGTCATTGGGCAATTCTGCTGCAGGGAGCAGTGCTTTCTCTTAGGGTTTCACCCTTGTTCACGTATGGCAGCTGCATCCTCTATCCTTGCCATCGGTGACCCTGGTGCACTTGTTCTATTGTGTCCAGCCGATCGTGAGCAGGTCCCGTCAGTAAGGGGTCAGGAAGCTGATTACTAAAGAAAAGAGACACGTTATCAAGTCAAGACAATAGCTGGTGCTTCATTTGCCTGGGACAGTGAGTTAAAAAGGGGAGAGACTCATTAAGAGGAGAAAATGCTGACTTGTCTGCCCCACAAACGCAGCAATGCAAAGCATGTTGGGCGTGGGTGTCTGCACTGCTCTTTGAAATCTGAGCCCGGGTCTTTGTAAATCGCCCCCAGATTACTGCCTGGCATGGCGTACCTGTCTAAGAACACCTCGAGCGCCTGCTCACCAGACAGGAATGCGGGGATCACTTGGGGCGATGGCGCACCTCCTCCTTTGCACAGAATGAAACAAGGGGAAAGAATCAACACAGAACAACCTGGTGGGGAGAGGGCCTCATTTATCATCTTTCAGTTCATATCTGAACCACTGATACCCTTTGGCAAATTTTCCTAGTATTCGTTGCCATCAATAACAGTAAATCATTTGTGAGCGTGTGTAACAACTACCCACCCCCCCAAAGAAAGGAGTCTGGTCTCAATAAGGGGTGAGCCCAGCACAGACCTTAAAAAAACTGGCTGAGTTTGGAGGCCTCCCTGGCTTTAGTGACTCACCGCCAGGCCAGTGGTGGGTGATGGTTTGATGGCCCGGCAGTGTGAGCCTGCCAGGCCCACGCACACTCAGAGACAATGCGGGTGCTGTCGGCGGGCAGGAGAACAATTGAGCCCTTTATGTCCTGCACCTTTGCACGGATTTAGTAATGTTTTCTGATGGGAAGGGCAAGCATCAACAGGCAGCAAGCAAAAGTATTTGCTCCAAAAAGCTGCCTTTCGGTGCCCTATGTTATGAAAGCCCCATGGTTCGAGCTGACTGCGGGATGGATTGTCTATGCCAGTGGTCAGCAAACTGTGGCTCACGAGCCACATGCGGCTCTTTCGCCCCTTGAGTGTGGCTCTTTCACAAAATACCACTTGTGGGCGCGCACGTACACTGCGATTGAAACTTTGTGGCCCATGCTTAGAAGTGGGTTTTTGGCTCTCAAAAGAAATTTCAATCATTGGACTGTTGATATTTGGCTCTGTTATTAATGAGTTTGCCGACCATTGGCCTAGGAGGTATGTGGGGACTCCTTAGAAACCTGATAAAAACGACCCAGGGTCCCCATGACCCTGCTGAGGCCCAGTGCCAGTCAGAGTATGTGATGTCATCTGAGCACAAACCAATGCATATTTGCTGGACTATGCTAGCTGTCAGGTGTTTCCACTGATAAGTCACAAGGCCAAAAAATGGCATCAGAGCCCAGTAACTCATTGCCCTGTTGCCCCAGCCAACTCCCCTGCCCTATCTCTCTCCCTCTCCCCTTCTTGCCCGCTCTCTGTCTCTCTCTGTCTCTCTCTCTCTCTCTCTCTCTCTCTCTCTCTCTCTCTCTCTCTCTCTCTCTTATTTTGTCAATCCCCTTCTCTCCTCTCAATATATTTTTCTCACAGTCTCTACCCCTCTCCACCCCCATTTCACACTCAAACTTCAAATCTACTTTTAAATTGCTGTTTGAAAAGAACATTTTATCAGCTCCCATGGTGAGTCTCTAGTAATGGGTGACTCATGTATTAAGACAGTTGTCTCTTTGTCTCTAGTCTACATTTCCATGGTTTCAGAGGTTTTTTTTTTCCTCCCTCCACCTCACTCTTAGCTTCTAGGAAGTGAGACCAAAGAAGCACAAGTTGGCACAAGTGACCAGCCTTACTCTGTGGTTTATTAACATAATTTTACCGGGGTGGGTGAGAACAATTATTTCCATCTCTAAGCAGATCCACCAGCCCTAGAATATATTTATGTTTTACTTGAAAAATAATTAGCTCTAAATAATTAAGTGGATTGGAAAACCCGTCAAACCAGCATACACACTTGATAATCTCTTTCATGCTGTGTGAACCCAAGTGAGCTGCTGAAGCCTGTGAGCTGACCTTTGTCCTCTGGAAAGATGGGTAGTCTCACCCACAGAACAGTTAGGAAAGCCATGGGGGTGAGGCAAGTGGCCACAGCTGGGAGCTCCCTACCAGCAGAGGTCCCCCTCCAGAGGCCTCAGCCTCTAGACCTTACTCTCCAGAAGCCCTGGGAGGCCCTGCTTCAGTGCTTCCTCAGTTTGGAGTCAACTTGAACTTCGGTTGGTTCCCTGAGAACCAACCTAATCCAAGCTCTCATATTTTCTATCACACACACACAAACACACACACACACACACACACACACACACACACACACAGTTTTCCCTATAACTGACATCTTAGTGTCGTACATTTATTACTATTGATGAACCAATATTATTAACCAAGTTCCATAGTTTACATTAAGGTTCATTCTGTTTTGCACAGTCTATGGGTTTGGAAAATGTGTAATGACATGTTTCTATCATTGTAGTATCATGCAAAATAATTTCTAATGTCCTAAAAACACCCTAGAAATCTCCTGTGCTCTACCCATGCATTGCTCCCTCCTTTTCCCCATTCCGTGGCAACCACTGATCTCTTTATTGTTTTTGCCTTTTTAAGTGTGTTATACGGTATGAAGCTTTTTCAGATTGGCTTCTTTCACCTAGCAATATGGTTTTAAGCCTCTTCCATGTCTTTGTATAGCTTCATGGTTCTTTTTAATCACGAATAATATTCCATTACATGGATACACCACAGTTTATTCATTCACCTATTGAAGGACATTTTATCCCTCCATAGTTGTGGTACTCTCTATATAAAAGCCTAAGTGACTGAATGACTGAACACTGAATGACAGGTCACTATGATGCACACTGCCCACCAAGGAGCAGACACTCAATGCAGGAGCTTCCCCCTGGTGGTCAGTGCACTCCCACAGCAAGAGAGCTGCTCAGTAGACTGATGGGTGCCAAACACAAGGCTCACGGCCTGCAATTGCCACTGTGGTTGTATGAGCCTCTCTCAATTGGAACTGACTAGGCCCAAGCCCACAGCAGGTGCAGCCAGACTGGGATGAATGGGAGCAGCAGGCAGGAGCAACAGGAGGTGTTGGACTGCCAGTTTCGGCCCAATCCTTGCCAGGCACTGCTGAGGAACCCCACCTGTGCACTAATCTGTGCACCTGCCCTCTAGTTATAGATAAAAGGTGCTATAAATATCCATGCACAAGCTTTAGCATGGTCATATGTTTCCAACTTACTTGAGTAAATACCAAAGAGTGCAACTGCTGGATTGTGTGAAAAGAACATATTTAGTTTTCTAGGAAAACATCAAACTGTCTTCCAAAGTGGCTGCTCCATTTTGCATTTCTCCAGCAATGAATGGGGGCTCCCACACTCTACATCTCTACAGCACCCAGGACTGTCATTCTAAAAGGTGTGTAGAGGCCTAGGAGATATTATCATTGGAGAGGTCATAGGAACTAATTGACTTTTAAAAGATAATTATGGCTGCCCTTCTATGAATGATGGAGACCAACAGGATGAACTCATAGCAGCCCAAAGGAGAGGTACAGTGTGTGAGCAGAACTCAAAGCCTATAGAAGGGAAGAGATGGGGCATGACACATGTTTGGGGAAGAGCCAACAGGACTTGCTGATGGGTTGATGGGTTGGATTTGGAAGGAGTTGAAAAGGATTATCCCAATGGTCATTGCTTTACCCATCAGCAGAATGGAGGGCTCTCATGGAACGAGAACTCAGTGACCTATTTTGAACATGCTAAGCTTTAGTTTTCATTAGGGACCCAGTGGAGGTGTCCAGGAAGGTCAGGGTTTTGAAGTCTGAAACTTTGGGGAGAGATCAGAGTTGAGCAAATGCATCTGGGCTCGTTCTGGAGCACCCAACCTCACAGTGACCTTTCCCTCTCTTTCCCCTGGCTCCCCACTACTCTTCAGATTTCACTTCAAAGACCTGCTCCTCAGTGAGACCTCTCACTACTTTCTCCACGAGGGCCTATCCTCACATTCTTGTGCTCACTGGATCCAGAATTTCCTGGAGAACTACCATCATTGCATTCCATCATGTGACTTGTGCAATATCTGTCATCTCCTTTAGGCTGAGGTTCTGTGAGGACACGGTAGTGTCTGTCTCATCTCCCATGGGCTTCTGAATCCCATTTATAGTAAGATCGCACTTACTGTATACACTGAATGAACCCCTTATTGAAAAATGTTTCCGAGTCTTCCGGGGATGGAGGAACCATGATGGAAAAGCAGAGCAGGAAATTCAACAATGCAGAATGACCACTCCTTAAGGTCAAAACACACTCCTTAAAATTACACAACCAAATGTCAGTTATTTCTTTTTTGTAACTGCCACGAGGGTGTCAATACCAAACCAATAATTGTCCCTGGTTCCCACACCCACCAGCATTGCTCTCTCCTCTTCTGGGCAGAGGAGTGTCAAGGTAATCCTGGTCAAACTTATATTTTTTCCTCTTTTACAGACTCAACAGGTTTCCACATTGAATGTCAATAAAAGAAACTCATCTTGCACTCAAATGGTGATAAATGACAAGCTAGAAATTTGACCTCAACTAAGAGAGCAGAGTTAACAATTTTTATCTGACAATTTCAGATTTGAAGCAGTGATTACATAGCTACCTGCCATGCAAAAATGTGCTGAAGAATCAAAACAAGATGCATGCTTAATGGCGTTATCATCCCTGAGAGCTTTTTGAAAACACAAATGTTTCATAGCATGGGCGTGAGTATCTCAGATCTGATTGCTCATCTAATGTTACCTAATGGCAGATGCCAGAGGTTGGCTTTACAAAACCTCAGTTCTATCATCGTTGGTTCTTAAACCACAGTAGTCCTTTAGATAAGACCTGATATTACATGCAGCAACACCCCAAATGATGCAATTTGGTTTCCCAGGTCAGCCTAGTTTGTCTTGCTAACCTGAATGTATTGTAATCCACAATCCTAGGATACACAAACATCAATTAGTTAGTGCTGACCTAATGATAATGATCTTGTTGCATATTAAAGTCAGCTGATACTTTCCCTAATTAGAGAAGGCTCCAATTAGAGTTAACCCAAAGGTCGGTGCTCTCAGCTCCCAGGGCCGGGCGATGTACCGGTGCTGATATGGAGGTCACGAAAATTAGCTGTGCAGCCATAGTGCAGCTACTGACACAGCCCAGGATGAGGCTTAATATTTCTACACTGATATTCCTGACCCCACAGTGCAATTCTGCAGCCAGCTTTTCACCTGGGCCGTGAACGGTGACCCTTTTCTTTGTCAAAATTCTTCTAGCCATTCTTTTTTTCTTTCTTTTTTTTCTGGGCTGGAAAAACTACATTTAATCACTTCATAAATGTAAATAGATGTCACTATTCTTAACAAATAATTCATTTAGATGGTAATTTCCAATGTTTTGTAGCAATTAGAGGACTTAAATAAAATATTCATATGCATTTCCTTAATTAAAACATTTTTCTTGAAGTGAATATGTTGGTGAGAATGGCTTTTGGTCTTTTAATGGCTTCCTGTCCCATGACTCTGATTTCCAAATGTCCATGTATCTCATTATCTCCTCATTTTCTGTTTTCATCCACCAGTTCAAACCCTTATTGTCAAAATCATCTACAAACTAAACCAGCAATGTCATATTATAGAAAAATTATCACAATCCTCAAAATTATCAGTTACAGTCTAGACAAAGTTAATGTCCTAAAATATAAAAGAAAAAAATATTTATTACACATGTAGACAGTGATGAAGCAATGGTGCTTTCAAAATAAGACACACACATGGATGCAACAGAGACTTAGACCTAAAAATGCAAGGAATTAGTAAGTTTTTTGTCCATGCACATTCCCAACCGAAGAAATAACTTTAGCCCTAAAAGCTTATGTTTACCCAGTGAATTGTGCAAATTCTTTATTCCTGTAAAAGTGAAGTAGAATTTTCCTTCCTAGAAAGCAGTATGTTGCCTCTATACTGCCATATTCAAAATACTTTCATATACTAGGTCAGCAAATTCAACCACAATAAGACACTGTACTCAAATATTATTTATGTTGAGATGCTGACAGGAAAAAATCTCTCAAAGAATTTATCTGAAGAAATCATCTTAGCATCTCACATGTGAAACAGCAAGCAGGCCTCAGCGTGCCGCTCACACCTGCCTTCTTACAGGGACTATTTTCGCCACAGGAGGGCTCCCGTATAAAAAACCAAGTAAACTATTAATAAAGAAATTAATCTTGAAAATAGAGATTTGAAACAAAATGCCTGAAAATAAAGCAAATGTGATATTGGCTCCTTTGATAAGAGAAACCGCTGCAAACACCCGAATGACTGAGACATGATCACTCAGATGGCCTGTTGGCCACCAAGAAGCCCCAGAGGCTTTGTGTTCTGAGGCCCTGCAGTCACCGAAGCCACCACACAGCCAAGCTATGGCAGGTACCACAGGGCCAGTCCTCAAACTTTTCCAAGTAGAAAGAGAACCATGTGGGGCTCAATAGTATATTTAAAAAATTTAATCTACAGTTCCATGAATTGATTTATTTATACTCCAAATTTATCACACTTGTACCACTTGTCTGTCCTGGACTCGGAGCTCCTGTAAACATGATTTTGGAAAGGTGGAAATGTTTTCCATTTTGGGGAGATTGATGCTCCTTTTCTTCCTGAGCTGGAAGTCCCCTAATATACAAGGTGTCCCCCCCAAAATGTACACACACTGTAACGGCTGATAGTTCAATTTTGAACGTGAAATGTATTTTAATAAACACTGACTTCATATTTGCTCGAAGTGTGTGTACATATTTTTATGGGACATCCTATCTTTGGAGGAACATGGGCTAGCCTGCTGGCTGGCTGAGGGCAGACATGGACCAGGGCTTGAAGGTGGGCACCACCGTGGGCCAGCTGGCCTCCAGGTGTTGCCACTGGTTTCCAGAAAAAAGGAGGTTCCTATAGGTTTTCTGAGGAAGTGAGGAGCTAGGCAAGCAGTAGGCATTTTTACTCTGAATTTGGACCTGGGCGTCAGAGATCCTTATGTTTGTTTTAATTCTAACTGTATTGGCCCTGCGTGGTGGGTGATGTACCCATGTATTCAAAGCCGTGGGTTTTATTTCTTCAGTTCCACACAATGGTGCTTTCATGCACCATTTTCCAAATTTGAACTTCTTCCTTTGGAGCCATGTTGTTTTGTTTGTGCAGACAGACTGGTGTTGGACAGGGCTCAGTGTGTGTCTCTCCCTGATAAAGAGGATGGTGACTGGCACTTACTGGCTGACTTTCGTGTCCTGAGTGCATGGAAGTCTCTCTCCCTCCAAGAGGACAGCAACATCCCAGGATCCTTCAGCTTTCAGAAGCAGGAGCACATGGTGTAAGGCGTCGGGCCCTCGGTGCAGGGGTGGCCCTCGGTCTCAGCAGGCTGACTCCAAAGTTCTTTCCACTGACACACAAAATCTGCCAGGGTGAGGACAGATCCAGGTGACATAATGTCTCACAGCTGGTTTGGTTGTTTTGGCATCAAGTGGACCAATGCAGACTGAGACTGATCTGCTCACAAAGTGACAATCAGGGCCCCGCTGGCCCCAAGCTTTATTTTTGTAATGAGGACACACATCTGCTCATCACTTCACAGAGTCTACAAGGAAAATAGATTTTTCTTGTATAAGCTGGGTGCCTGGCAGGAAACTCTGCGTACTAGTAAAGTTTATGAGGTTTGAAGTGTGATATATTGTGTTGTGACTGTTTTTGTGGTTCTGTTCATGCACAGGTGTCTCTGTAGGAGTAAACAGGTTGGTGAAGAATGGGCAACCCGCTCTTACAGCCCAATGGCTTTGCTTCCTTTTCTAAGATCCCTTTGCAGGTATTATAGCTTTTGCCATCATCATCAATACCCAGCATGTTGTTAAGCTATTGCTGAAAACTGGGTGTCATCTGTTTTATTAAAAAAAAAAAAAAAGATATTTATTTTAATTTCAGAGAGGAAGGGAGAGGAAGAGAGAGATAGGAACATCAATGATAAGAGAGAATCATTAATTCTCTGCTTCCTACACACCCCCTGCTAGGGATTGAGCAGCATCCTGGGCATATGCCCTGACTGGGAATCACACTGTGACCTCCTGGTTCATACATCGATGCTCAACAACTGAACAACACAGATTTAATCTTCAACTCTCAATTCCAAGCCCAGCATTTTCTAAGCTGGGGGAGTGTACCTATATCTATGTGCATCTGTACAAGTACCTGGAGGTATACATACGCAAAGTTTTGAACCTGCATTTCTATTTCTTTCATCTATAATAATAAAGGCATAATATACTAATTAGTCTGGACGTCCTTCTGGATGAAGCTGCAGTGGTGGGGGCTGAGCCCCTTTGCACAAATTTTGTGCATTGGGCCTCTATATATTTAGGGAAGGAAAATAGCATCTTGGTTGCAAAATGTGGAGAGATGGATGTGAGTAGGAAAAAGGACAAACCAACATGTTTTCAGGCTGTTCTAGGAGTCTGCTTCTGTCTTGCTTTTAACTGACATGATTGCATTGGTCAGAAATGTAGAAACACAAAGGGGCACAATTGTGAAACCCGTCCCGTGTGTTTGGTGGAATCGTTTGGTGAGCTGGCTGTTTAAGATCTGGGACTGGATGAAGTGTTCAGGGCCACTAGCTTTACTTGAGAGAACGCAGCTTCCCCAGCTGCTCATTAACTGCTCAGTAAATTGTCTGAAGATTGCACGTTATTGCTGGATTAATAAAACCCATATTAAGAGAAATGAAGTTAATAATGAAGTTGGAGTGATTCTTTCCATGAGCTGCCTTGCAACTACTGTCATTAGCTCTTAAAATGAGCAACTAAAGACCAAAACGAGCCCTGCAATAAAAATTAGTAGTCCAGAAACCGGTAAGTGATGGGGCCAGGGCTGGCTGGGTATAAATCACACTTTCTGGGAACTTCAGATTCGAGGGCTCTCACTTCTGGTGCTGGCCTTTACGGAGCTGGGGCGGAACGATGGTTTGGCGTGAGATGTGAGTGGGAGGAGGGGGTGCGATCAGATGCGGGACTGTCTGACTCAGGAGGATGGACTTCCCTTGTCACAGGGATTGCACATGAGCAGAGTGGTGGGTGCCCTCCTTTGGTGACACAATAGCAGAGACAGTGGGGAATTGGGGCACCACAGTGGCCAGGGGGCAGGTGGCATCTGGAAAAGGGCGGTCAGGTCTGGGAAGCTAGGTACTTCATGTGCTGGAGGAAAGGAATGCAAAGCAGTGCCCTCTTGGGGGAGGGGACTCAGGACTCGTGGAGGAGGTAGTTGGAGGCTGTTGGTGCCTGGAGAAGATGAGCAGTGTGTGGTGTGGGTAGTAGTGTGAACACTGTGTGTGTGTCAGGGTGTGTGCATATGTATTTTATGTGCTGGGTGGGCAGTCACAGGATGGTGGAAGCATTTCCACATTTGAACCTTGGATTCGGCTGCACTAGGAGCTAAATACCAGCACTGAGGGCCACTGTTTGCCATTTTTGTATTTTTGCTAAGAGCATTAGGAGAGAACTTAGAGTGTCTTAAAGGTGCTTCTTTCCATCCCACTGTACTGTGCACCGAACTCTCTGGTTTGAATACAGTCATGCATCCACTGATTACCTGGAAGATGCCATCTGACCTGTGTGAGCCTCAGTTTACCAGTCTGTGAACTGGGGCAATGACTGTCACTCTACATATTGTCAGGAACAGTCAATGAGATGAGGAATGGAAGTTTCTATGAATCTGGAAGGGCAGCCTTAGAACTGCAATGTCTACTAGTGATAAGAGTAGGGGTGGTGCCAGAAGAGACTGGACCCATCACACCACCTCCTTCTTACAGCAGGGCCTCAAGTCCCCCACTCTGCCCACCTCCCTCCTGCTCAGGCCCTTTTAGAATACTGGGCTACAGCTCCCACGACTCACCACTGTTCTCCACAAAGAAGGTTGAGCAGGATAATTTGTTGCTATGTCTATCTTTGCTTATCCACATCGATGCCCTGCTGGGTTAAACAGGAATTCAACTTTAAAAATGGCCAGTGGGAATCCTCCCCCAGGCTCTTGCCCTAGATCACACAAACTAGGATTGTGTAGATGCACTTGAAAACCAGAAAACAGAGTGTCTGCCCCTCCCTGTCCTCCCAGCTCTCCCAGCCACAGGTGCCCTGGCCAGCACCATGTCCTAAGACCGCAGGCCTTCCAACCACAGAACACTGTTGAGCTAGCCCGGGGGAATGGGCTTGTCTTCTGAGCAGCCTGCTGTTTGCTTCGTCCTGCAGACTTTTTTGTTTGAGGATGAACTAAATTTTCAAAATCTGTCCAAATTCCCTTTTATAAAAATAGTAGACAAAGTTCCAAAGCCACACAAAGTGTGCCATTGTGTGTGTGATTTTAAGTGTTTCTATGATCACATCATTCTTGAAAACAAAACAAACAGTGCTTCATGCACTAACAAGAGTGGCGATTCCACAACAGGGCCTGCTTGGACTAACTGCAGATTTAGTCATAGACCTCAGGAACCGCCTGGCAGAGGGGCCGCGGGGCCATCAGCGACTGGACAGCCCCGGTGCCGCGGACAATGCTGCGGGACGAACAGGAGAGCCTCGTCTTTCAGACGCTGTAAAGGGCGCAGCCCGTTGGAAGAGCTGTGAGATGGACGATAACCATTACAGCCGTTTTCCAGGACCACGGCAAGGCCAGAACCGTGCACAAAGGCATTTCAATATTTCTGCAAACTCACAAAGAATGAACCATTTCCCTTTCATATTTAATAAAGATCTCCTCCGTCAGCTGCAGCTAGTGATAAGCGTAATATCCTTAAATGGTTAATCCTGGGATCACAGCTCAAGTGCTTTCTGCCGTCGGAGCAGGGGAGCTGTGAGGAGCTGCAGTGCGCCTTCATAAACCCGGGGAAGAAAACATTTTTTTTTTATTTGGCTTTTTACTCTATCTTAAATGCTTTATTTTTCAGGGGTGAGATAAGGCCTGGCTCTTCACATAAAACCAGGGCTTAGCCATCCTCCGTCTCCTCGGTTAAGGAGAAGGTCCTGTCTGTGCACAGATGTCTCAGATTAAATTGTATCTCGTCGTCCTTACAGCGCGAGCACTAGACGAGCTGCCAGAAGGGCCGTAGGCAAGAACGAAATGGCTTTGGTTTCAGTGCACAGCGAATTTGGCTCCGACAAGCTGAATCAGTACATTAAATGCGAATCCTCACAGATTTGAAAGCAGCCTTTAGCACAATTATTGACTGTGAGTGATGATTATGTCTAATTGGAGGAGACTTCTGCTACCTGTAGCGCTGCTGGAGTCCCCCGCGCGCGGCCGGGCGCTGCCTCCTAATTCAATGTTCCAGCCGGAGAGCGGCGACTGCAGCTCAGTCCTGACGTGTGTACACATGGTCGATACGCTGTAATAAACTTCGCAGCTTCAGCAACTAGGCTGGATATATAATTCAATTTTTTAATTCAGGGAAGGAAAATAGCTAACAAGTATGTTGGGCTACAATGATGTATTCGTTCACCACACACAGAAACCTCCCAGGGAGGAGAGCCCACGGGTCCAAGCTGTCCTTTGGAACAATCCAGAACCTGCCCCCCTCATTGCCTGTGTAACCCCCTGCTGGGTGGGTGTGTGGGTGGGTTGGGGAGGTGGCCAGCGGCTTCTTGGTCCAGGACCAACGTGCAGAAAATATGTGAGAACAAAATAATGTGACAATTGTCTGTCTTTCCTTGGGTAGGTTATGCCAATAACCCAGATAAATGAATGGGTTTCTTAATAGGGTCTGCCTGCTTGCCCCAACCCAGCACATCCTGACTCACTTCCATCCCAAGCACCAGTCACACTGAGGCTCCAGACAGGGCTGATTGTCCCAAAGTCATTTGCTTTCCTAAGTGAACTAAAGGCAGTTTTCCCATTGGGTCTTATGTTTAGAATCTTATTTTGTGTATGCACACTGGAAACACACACACACACACACACACACACACACACACACACCAGATCCTATCAACACACTGGCTGTGGAAAGCTCTTTTCCCATATTTATATATACATATATGGTTTCGCCCCACTGGCAGTTTTCTAGTTGGAGTCAATTCATTCTGAACGAGCACTTAGGCCACTTGACATTATTGTAAAGAGCATTTATGGCAGGATTTGTGAGCGAATTCCTTTCCTGCGCTGCAGACTCGGAGCTCGGCCACGCTTCCCTGTGAAGTCATTCCTCTTGCACAAGCCTGGTCACGAGGCCTGTTTGCCATTAATTTTCCTTGTGAGAAATGGGCCCAGGTCCAGATGGATTTGAGTTATGATTTTCTGTAAATTGGAGCATTTGTTAGAGTAATAAAAACACAATCCTTTGTAAAGGACTGAAAACAGTCAGAAGGGCAGAGAAGTGGGTGAGCTGGTTCTCAATGCTCATGAGGGGTGGTTCCCATTAATCCCAGAATAGACCTGGCTCACGTGCTCCGTGGCCTCCACGTGTCCCTCACGTGTGTCTTCATCACAGGGGAGGGCGGTGCTCATGTGCTTTGGCTACTACTCACATCAACCTGTCTCTTCACAGTCTTATGCAAACTCAGATGAAGCCCATCTCCCATTAGGTTTGCTAAATGTGTATGGAGTTTTTGTTTTGTGTTTAAATTGGGATTAAAACAGCAGGTCACTTATTTCAAGCTGACTGATCCCTCTCCTTGTTCTTCCCCCCCCCCCCCCCCCCCTGAATCATGGTAAGCATTGTATGAAGTCCTCACGGCTGTTTGGGAGGTGCTTTAGTGCTGACACCACATGCATGTCAGGTGTCTGCGGACAAGCATCTCAGAATCTCAGGCAGTTCCCTAGAAAAATCTCCACCCCATGGACTGTGATGATGATCCTGAAAATCAAAAACATGTGATTAAAAACCTTCAGCAACGACCACAGAGCTAGGTGACAGATTGCTGTCCAGTGTAACTATTTTGTATTTCTTGTTCATTGACTCAGCAGTGATGCTTCCTGAGTCTCTGCTCTGGCTGCTGTGACAGTGAGATGCTGAGATGGTTCCTTTTTAGGAAGCACAGACCCTGCTTTGAAGTGGGTGTAAGCCAGGAAACCCACCAGGATGGGTGCCCAGAGAGCTCAGAGCCATGCACAGTGTGGGGTCCCATGCCTGTACTGATGAGGTGTGCAGTACAGTGACAAGTTATGTAGAATTCCAGGACTTCAGGAGAGGGAGAGAGCAACACAACTGGGGGCTCAGAGTCCCTTTCAGTAGTAAAAATGACAGTTAAGTGGACACACACCCTATTAGCTTTCCTTCTCTACTTACAACTCCCAGCCAAGTGCAATTTTATTTGGAGAAATCCTATTTTTGGTGAGTGGGAGATTGACTACAATAAACAAAAAGCTCTTATTGGACACTTCTGGATAACACTGATTCAGGAAAAGAAAGCCCAGGTTACCTTAAAAGAGTTGACACTTGTGCAATGTCCAGCGCTGTATGTGGTAATCCTTTTGTTTGGGACAAATATACTGATTGTCAAGATATTGAGTGTCTCAGACAGACTGTTGTAGGCTTTTTGCAGCAAGTGATATTAAATTTCTATACATTCTCACACCGTGTGAGAGCCTTTCTCACACTGGGCATGTGGGCGCCGTGATCCTAAACACAATGAAAAGACAGAATCACCTTTTGCTCTGAGAGGAGCACCTGCTGTAGGTTCCCAAGAGATGCATGTCCATCTCCTCCAGCCTCTGTTCCTGACCCTGGGCCAAAGCCAGCTGCAGTGGGCATGTGGCCTTTTCTAGACTGCTCTGTGAAAACTGTCAGGTCTGTCTTGGTCTGGTGTCAACTTCCCCTCCATGTCCTGTGCTAAGAAACCTTGATCCTTGTGAACTGTCACTGCATCTTCCTGAGGCTACTGGGTTCGAGTTGCTGTGTATAAGAGATGTGACCTGGGGCATGTTACTTTCTCTCTAGAACCTCAGGTTTTCCATTACAAAGCAGAGATGCTCATAGCAGGACCTACCCTATAAGATTGCTGAGGAGTAACTTGTTTGGCTTAGAAATGTATCAGGTACAGAGTGGGTTCTTTCAATGTGTTAACTTGTGTGGCCATTGCTATGATTGCCTTAGTTTCCTATGGCTGCTGTGACAAGTGACCACTGACTCCCTGGCTTACAACAGTACAACTGTGCTATCTTACACTTCCGAAGATCACAATTCCAAGAACAGGTGTAAGGACTCAACCAAAGTTGTTGGCAGGACTACACCTTTTGAAAGTTCAGAGTAGAGAATTCATCCCCTGCCTTTCCAGGCTCTGGAGACCATTTTCCTTGGCTTGTGGCCCTTCTCCATCTCAAAGCCAGCACCTTGGTATCTTTTCTCCTTCGTGACCCTGTTTCTGTCCTCAAATATTCTCTCTCTCACCCTCATGGTCTAATCACCTCCTAACACTACCCCACTGGGAGTTGGGATCTCAGCAAATAAATTTGGGGAGACACAGACATTTAGTTTGTAGCTGGCGCTCGGTCTGATGATATCTGAGAATGACAAAACTGAGTATGCATCTCACCGGGCTGCTTATTATCTAACAGCACTCAGCAAGTTCCCCCTCCATGCACACAGCTACTGAGTGCAGATATCCTGGCCCTTCATCAAGTGTGAGAAGACTGCCATACCATAATGATGCTCCTATTAGATAATAACTCCCCACCCCTTAGATCCTGGAAGAAGGAGAACCCACCATCTTCTCCGGAGCAATGAGGAAGGACATGGTGCTGGCTCAAGTTGGCTCAGGCACCTCCAGACAGAGTAAGAGCTGTCAGAATCAACTGGTCCCAAATCCTTCCTGTCAATTCTTTGTTTTCCCTGCTTCCTTTCCTGTCAGAACTTCCTCAGTCCCCAGAACATCTGCCTGTGGGTCTTGATCATGGCTGCCTTTGCACCTGTTAGAGAAAAACACTGGCTTTGACCGACATCTGGGGACTATAAAGACACTTTAAACATCTTGCAGGCAACTCCTTCTTGGGAGGGATGGAGCAATCTTGATGACAGCAGTGTCAACAGTGTCTATTTGTCTAGCGCCACAAAGGTCTACAGCAAAGATCACATGACTTCATTAGCTTGAGCCTCCAATGTGGGGAAACATAGTGTTAGATTTAACTCCACAGCCTGGATTTCACACATCCAGGCCATCTCTTGCCTAAGAGATTACCCATCCTCCCCCATGTCTCCCTATCATTATTGCTCTGGCCAATTCCAGGTGGGGGGAACCCAGGGACTCCTAGTGTGCTTAGTCATCTGCTCTCTGAGCCTTTGTATCTAAGCTACTACACAGGGCATGGGGACAGTGGCCATTCCCCTGTCTACATCAGAGCGTTAGCTCTTTATGGGGCCGGGACTTATGGCAAATAATGTCTTCACCACTAGGTGCCATTTCATCTTGAATGCCACAATGGCCCTGTTAAGCAGCTCTTGGCTCTTGCCCTTATCTTTGCCTGGAAAGTCATAGACTCATCTATTTCTGGCTCTTGCCCATTTCCCTGCAAAGCTATTTGGATTGTTATCTCTAGACTGCCCTCTTCTTCCCTCCCTGCCTCAGGTTGGGCTAGCAGCTGGGTTGATGACTGCCATTTCATGTTATCTTTCTTTTTCCTCCATATCATAACCCTGACCTTGTTCAGGTGGCTGTGCACTTGGTGGGAAGACAACATCCCATGTCTCACAGAGTTTTGTGGGACCTTGGCTCCATCTCCCATTCTGATTATAGGTGAGTCTTCAACCCCACCTGGTGGCCTTGGCCCTGGTTGATGAAGTGACACAGCAATGCAGGGTTGTCTATGTGCAGGGGACAGTTCACAGCAATGTGAGTGGCACTCTCCCAGGATGGTGGTACTTACTTTGTCCTCTAGGGTTCCCACACATGCTCTGTGGCTCTCTGTGCTCTGGGGGCTCCCAGCCCAGCTCCAGTTATTGCTCCTTCCCATGACATCTGCACACAGCCTGTTGCATTCTTTTCATGTGCCCCCTCTAGCTCTGTACGTACTGACATGGCCTCTATAGACCAACCCCCAGACTCCTGCAGAGCAGTGTGCCACCTTCAGGTTTATTACAATCTTCTGCATTTTGATAAGGTGGAACATTCTCTAGACAACCTCTCTCTACCCAACTGCTTTCGGACTGTGTGTTCTTTAACCCTGGGTGAGGGTATAGTGTACATTCTCTGGCCAGGACTTAAGATAATGGGATGCTGACCAACAACACCTGCTAACTTTACGTAATGGGGAGTAATGGGGAGATGCTGGGAATGGTAAGCAGGAGAGCCAACAGGGAACATACTTTTACATTGCGAAACCCAAGTACTAAATTTCCCCTAAGAGCACCCAACTTTGCAGAAAATCCCCACAGGAGTCTCCTGCATGATGGGAACTCAGTAGCCATTACTTGGTGATGGTGTGGAGGTTAATTCATTTGCTGCTTGCCTCCATTATAATAGCATTCTAAGGGTAATGAATGTTTCATAGACATTCATAAAACAACAGTGTCTCTCCCATCAGGTGGCTCAGGCTAGAACTTGGACATCACAAGTTCTTTAAGTAGTAAGATTGGGTTTTGACTAATTTCTCCTGCAGGATTATGCACTCTGTAGACATTAAAGCTAATATTTCTGAAGGAATTAACTATCAGTGTAAATAAAGTCACTTGCTTCAATCAGGCACAAAGATCATGGACCCATTGCCCATTGGTCTGTCCATCTTCAACTTGGCATCACCATAGTGAACTTGGACCTATTACAGTTCTGCTTATAATTTCATGGGTGATTCTTTAAACTGATGGAAGGAGCAACTTTTTTAAAAGCACACACACACACAAATGCACACACATGCATAGAGCAAAAATGTTGTTTTACTTGATACTTGAAACCAAATCAACATCTTCTCAGCAATGCTATTCCATTAAACAAATATCTCACCTTCCTAAAGACTTCTAATGGTGCCAATAAGCATTTGCTTATAATTTGTTGTTGAAGAATACAGTTTCAATGCATTCACAGCCATTTATTTTGCTGATTTTTAAAAGATGTCAACCAATTGAATACAAGAGTAATTAATACATGAGTGTACAAACTCACACGGCACACATACAGACTCATGTGTCAATCACTGCAGGATTCTATAATATACAGGATATATATTCTATAGAGTGAATACACATATTCTGTATACAAACTACATGCCCACATAAACTCATGTAAATCACTACAGTATTTCATAAGATATAAGATATAATGTTTAGAGAAGATGGATATACTGTATGTATATATAAATATTCTATATACAAACCACACACACACACACCCTATTCATTGCAATACAATCTTCCACTATTCATATAATGTGCATATTTGTATTTTTCTAACCCCTTGAAGGGTAAACCCTTAAGCCTCCTCCAGTGTAAATAATGCATTGCAGTAAAATATGGACTGTCAAACTCAGGCAACAATTAATTATATAGCACATAAATCCTTTCCTCCAAATGACTAATACACAGCCTTCGTGCATAAATGTTTCTCTGAATTTTGTTTGAACTACTTGCCTCATAACATCAGATGGTGCAGTCAGAATAATTTTCATTAGAAAAATAATTATAGGCTAAATATGGTTAATAAAACATTAACTATAAATTTAAATATTTTAAAAGCATGTCCTTCTAGAAGCAGCTTCTAATGAATTTTGATGAAAATACCATGGTTACTTAAGAAAAAAATAAATAGATGTGATTATTGCACACAATTGTGAGATTGATGAATTACAAAAAACAATTTTGACTCGGTAATAATTATTCTGGGTGATCTGCTTCATAAAACTGAGATTATAAGTAGAAACAAAAGCCAAAATAATAATTCCTCATAGATGACAGACCATGTGGTCTAATTTTGATCCATTCTAGATTCACAAAATTGTAGTTATTGGTCAATTGTAAATTCTTCAAGTTTTAAAGTTTAAATAATCTCAAAATGTAGACTTCTGTTGCGAGATGTCACATTGACTTAAAGGTTCAACAAAGAGGCTTTTTGTCATCACATGATGATGAACAAGGGGACTCTGATAAATTGGTTTGATAGCACTTACCCCAATCTTTAAAATTCCACATCTTTAGGCAGAAACAATCTTACTAATTCCCTTTCAGTAGAATATGATTAAAAAAAAATTTACCCCTGATTTTTGGGATTTGGCTAAGACAGAACACCTGTGAGGTTGGGCAGGTCAGGAAACTTCTCTGCTCTCTCTGGTGGGACATAGGAGTGGGGCTCCTGTCTACACGTCCTCAGTCACATCTAGCTCTGCCATGGCTTGTGCTGGCTGGTGGCTCACTCTGACAACCCTCTACTCTGCTCACTCAGTTGACCTGGCTTAGGTATGAGGTATCTCCTTTTCACACACTAGGGCGGAACTATTTGGAGGCAGATCTGGAAGGGGCTCAGGCCCCAGAATTGAGGAACCAGAGGAGTTGAGAGGGGTTGTTGGAGGGACCTGAGAGTCCCTGTAAGGCTGACTGTAAGATCTGCTGTTGTGTCTGGGATGGAGCTGGGCAGGCAAAGGAGGGAGGAAGGGCTCTCTCCTTCAAGTCCTCCCAATATCAGGAAGTGGGGTCCATGGTGGGAAGACACAGAAGAGCCCTTCCCCAAGCGTAGGCTGGATCCTGGGGATAGGGAAGGCTGGTAGCTTCAGGCCTTCTTTGCTCTGCCTGCCCAGGTCAGTACTGATTTGGGTACCTCCCTGTCCACACTGTGTGTCCAGTCCTTTCCTAACATCTCTTGGCACCTGCTTGGGACACGTATTCTCAATGACATCCATGTCCTACTGGCTTCTCCTTTCTGCACCTTCCCCTCTGAAAGGTGTAATTTTCTCCTGGAGGCTCACCTGTTATCACTTCTCTTCTCTTCTATGATTATGATACTCCTTGCTGCCTGGTTCTTGGTGTGGCATCCAGGGTGCCTACTCAGCCACACCTGCCTCCAGATAGGAGCCTCCCCTCCTGTCTCCTGGCTCTGCCCTTATGACTGGTGGCCTTTTCAGCTCAAGAGAGAAAGCCCTACTTTTGTTGGCTTTAGCATCTTCCCCAGCCTCCCAGGCAGGGCTAGTCCTTCTTTAACTCTATCTCCCTTGATCTTGATCTGCTTCCGGTGACTTTGGGTAGGTGTTGCTGGGCGTGCCCCCATGAATCCAGTAACTCAGTATTAATGATCTCTCTCCTTCCTCACCTTGACCTTGACCTGCAAACAGCAGACACCCAAAAAAATGTCTGCTGCATTGAATTAAAGACCTAGAGATGCAAATGGAAACTTGAATTCCCCTTACACTGAGAGTATGGACTGTTCTCCACTTCACCCCTGTGTGGGTCTCAGCAAAGCCCTTTGGTGCCCAGGAAGGGTGAGAGGGATGAGGAGGAGGCGGTAGTGAGAGGGAAGTTTGTGCAAACACCATTTGGAAAAATTAGAGGAGGGGCATTATGAGAAGAACCAGTGATACACAGATTTTCAAACAGGAGCTGTCAGGCAGGTGTTGCAGGTGGACATGTTATCATAATCCTGTTCCAGATCACTTTCAACAAGAGTTAAATAAACAATATGACTCAATGAACAGAAAGTACCAGGGAATTCCCCACATACCAGCTACAAAGAGCAGAGGAGATGAGAATTAATGTCGGTTATGCCGTAATTACTACGGATCAGACACCCTTCATTATCAGCGACTTACATCTTCAAATAGCCAAACACACAACCTGAGAGATGCCCGTTTGCCTTATTTTCACGGTGTTGTTGGGACCCAGAAAGTAAGGTCCCGAGGCTGGTGCCTCCTCACATGGGCCCATGCCCTCCTGAGCTGGCAGGCAATAAAGTGCTCCTCACTCTGCTGGAGAGTCGGATTGAGAAGTAAAGGTTTGCTTTGCTCATCATGAAACCTCGATGAAAACTCCCTGTTTTCCTTTTTGCAGTTGTGTGTGTGAGATAAATGGTATATTTTCAGGACGTTGAGAGATCTGTTGGGACATTCAAAACGCCATTGCCAACATTTTTGGTGAGTTCATTGTCAGTGAATCAGAAACATATGACTTAAATTACCATAAAAACCCATGTTTAGAATTTAATGAAAATGGTCTTTGGCAAATGGATACTGAGTGTCATCAGAGGAAGTTGGAAACAGACTGAGGAGGGGCCAGGGATCATTCCCACTGGTGGCACCTGTGTCAGGCTGGCTGCACAGCTGAGCTGTGTCCTGACGCTGTGGGCAATGTCGTCACTCCATAGCTCCTCTGCTGCCCGGCACTTGGGCCTGAGCCTGAGTCTGTCCCTCTCCTTCCTCCCAGCTCTCACTATGCCCATGTTGTCCTGCTCTTCTGTTCTTTTGGGGAATGTCTAGATTGTGACTTCCCACTGTGCTGTCATTCCCAGAGCCCTGATCACTAACACTCGATGCTTCCTACAGGGAGGCTGGTGATCAGTGCTGATGTGTGATGGAGGTGACAGCAAAGCACACTGGGACTTGTCTCCAGGCCAGCATGTCCCTTACCCACCTTCCTCTCTCACTTTTTCCCTTCCTCTGTCCTTTTACCTCCCCTCTCTCCCCTCTTCTCTATCTCCCTCTCCTTTCTCTCTGTTTCTTTCTTTATCGTAAAACAGAAATAAAAGAATGCATACTTTTCTTAGCTTAAATCCAACTATATTTTCAGGTGTCTGTGTATGTGACAAAAGTGGGAAATGGATTTGTCTCCACTCCTCCCTTTTACTTTTCATCTGTCTCCACTTCTGTTTTCCCATCTCTTGTCTGTGTATGTGTGTGCATATGAATATGTATAACTACATTACTATTGTTACATTTTTTATTTGATGTCTATCCATGTCTTGGCTTCCTAAATTGTTCCATTTCATTCTGTCTAATCTTTGCAGCATCATCGTTTTTGGTATTTTGGTACCCAGTATATCTGGTAAGGCAAATCTTTGCTCATTGACTCTTTAAACATTTTCTTGCATGTCTATTTTCCAGGTAAACTTTAAAAGTATTACACCAGGTTCTTAGAGAGATTGCATCAGAACTAACATTGCATTAACCTTATAAGCATTTTGAGGAAAATTGATCTCTTCCAATGCTAAATTTTGTCCTCTATTAACTTTTTTCTACTTTTTCCCCATTGAGAGAAACCTCCCAGAGCACTGTCTTATAGATGGTCACCCCATTTCCTGTGTCCTTGGCAGTTGCTGTGGCCCTCAAACTCCGTGTGGGATGATGGAATATGAGTGGACGTGGGCAAGGCAGTTCCCAGGTTGAACCTGCACAATGGAACTGCCCTGACTCTTACCTCCCCTTCCTATAGACAGGCTTGAGCAGAGGGGCGGCCACCCTCAACCACAGCCCACAGGAGTGTCAAATGACACACCCCACACAGCAAGAAGGCCCTGGAGCCTGCATGGTCTCATGGAGCAGAGCTGCCCCAGCACAGGGGCATTCCATTCTGGAGACTGTCCCACCAGGGAGAGACCAATGTCTGCTTCCTCAGGCCACTTTTTGTGTAGACCTCTGTGAAAGCAGCTTAGTCTGCATGCCACAGGATGACTGTCCAAGAATACAGGACCTTGTCCCATTTCTCCCAAATTCTAAATATCCTTTGGTAAAACTGTTAGGAGTTTTCATTGTATTAAATTTATTCCGAGTTATGTTATCATTTCTATTGCTATTATAAAGAGATTCACTTATTACACAATAACTTGTGGTTGACAATATGTGGGGAACATTGATTTTGAGAATTTAATATCTGGCTTTCTTGCTAATTTCTATTTATAAATTTTCATTTCCTCTTACTACCATGCATTAACATTTACAAATATTTCACATGCAGATGATATTCTTCTTTGTCCTCTTTTCCAAAATAATTATCTCAAGGCTCAGTGGCAATAGCTGGCCAGGTCTTTTCTTTAAATCCCTCTACTTTCAAAAATGCACTTTCTTCTACTGACATTTCTCCTCTAAGACACCTCTTTTAGGTAATACCTTCAATGGCTCCAATGCCCACCTGATTTTCTCCACTTGGATGTCTTTCTTCACCCTCATGTATTCAATAAACCCACATGTTCTGAAAAGCTAGTTTTCCCTGGAGGGCCATGGTGCTGAGCTTAACTGCCTGGACTTCCTTCTGTTATCCCACCCTTTTGCTTTTCTCAGGTCTAGGTTCACCAGCTCCTGTAGCCTCTGCCTGTCCAGCCCTCAGTGGCCACGCTGCATCTGGGCATTTCTATTCTTTTGATCCGTACTATTTATGTAGAATCCTGGCATTTTCATTAAAAAATTTCCAGCTACAGTATAAGCCCTACTAGAAAAGCAGAAAGCAGCTATGGTATGTATCTATGTAAGCCACGTTGTAGACTCTCAAGGTGCAATAAAGTTGAATTCAACAAATGCTTTTTAGGTATCTATCATAGACCAGCCTGGGTAGAGAGCCATACCCTTCATCAGAGAAAGGAGGTACACCCCAACAGTTAAATCACGCCCTTAATAATGTCAGGAATGGTTACTCTATGCAGGGTAATCATTGTTGACCAATTATAACATGTTTTTATTTTCTTGCTACATGGAACATAAACATATTCTAACCACTAACCTGAAATGCAGAATGTAGATCTTCTTTCCTACTGTGAAGTTCCTGATGTTGGGAGTCCCCTGACCTCTCTGTGATCTCCTATCCTCTGTGGGACAGCCCCAACCCCACAGCTCCAGGACTTCACTTCCTCCTTACACTTTGGGAGACTTTTTGAGGATAAATTGGGCACTAGCAAAATATTCTGAGGAAGACACTATATAATGCTTTCCCTGTTCTAAATGGCTAAAAATACTGCTGAGTGGAGGCTGAATGAATGACCATGTTGTTTCCTGAGGGAGCTCCTTCCAGCTTCCAGGGACAGTCCCCACGAGGCTCAGCCTTTTAAAAAAGAGGGTGGGGAAAAAACAATGGAAGGCGCCTCCATTTATAAATGGCTGTATTATTCTTAGAACACACCCCTTGAGCAGGGCCCTGTGAAGCTGCTGAGCAGTCAGGATTTAAACACGAGATCAATGGGTTCTGAAGTCCCAATCTGCTGTGGCCAGCGTTCTTGGGCCTTCCTGGTGCCCATTATCCACAGTGGACATTGGTGCCACTTTAGACTTGACTAAGTTTTTTAATGGTAGACTGAGAAAGAATGAAGTCCTTGGTCACACAACAAAGAAACAATGAAAAGAAAGGAAATTCTTGTTTGTTAAACAAGGGTGCCAGCCTCACACACCATGCTCATATCTTTGCCCAGCCTGTTTTAGCAAATGCTCAGATGATGGCGTCTTCTCTCCCAAAGGAACCACTCCTAACATCATTAGGAATTCCCCAAGAGAGACCATTCATTTCAAGATAGATGACTTAAAAACAGCATGTTTATCATCTAACACATTCAAGAGATCTGACACAAGGTACCACTTTTTATACCCAAAACCCCAGCTCTGAGGACCCTGTGCAGAAGCCCACCCTCAACTTTGTGCTGGACTTTCACAACCTACTGACAAGAACAGTGTGAAGTTAGATTCAAGGCATGGTTCTGTTGAGCAGGAACAGCTGTTTTCCCAGGCTCACAGTGCCATCAGGGGCTGGAAATGTGGTCCTGCACTGCTTCTGCCCCTGTTATCCAGAAGAGACACGTGAACTCAGACTGCCAGCACCTTGTGTCTCTGCCTATATGGTGACTAGAGGCCCGGTGCATGTAATTTGTACACTTGGGGGATCCTTCAGCCCAGCCTGTGCCCTCTCTCAGTCTGGGAGCCTGTTCCCTCTCGCAGTTTGGGAGCCCTCCAGGGATGTCTGACTGATAGCTTAGGCCTGCTCCCCTGGAGCGTGCATAATCCATTAATCAGACATACTTAGCGCTGCCTCAGAGGTGGGAGAGGCTCCCCCCGCAGCCACTGCACTTGCCAGCCATGAGCCCACAAGGGGAGCACTCTGACCACCAGGGGACAGCTCCCAAATTGAGCATCTGCCCCCTGGTAGTCAGTGAGCATCATAGCAACAAGTTATTCTGCCGTTCTGTCCATTTGCATATTAGCCTTTTATTATATAGGATGTCTCTCACCCAGAACCATGTCCTGAGTCCCACAGTCACTGTTTGGTACCATCAAAGATTCTAACTGGCCTGTGGGAGTACCCATCAGTATGGCCTCCCAGGAAATTTAGTGAAAGGAACTGAGACTCGTGTGCGTGGGGAGACATTGGGCAATCACCCACTTCTTCCTCTAATATATGAGACATGGGAGAACATCTCAGCTCCCAACAATATGGGTAATACCATAGCCTCATTGGTAGGGGCCAAGTTCACCACCCTCCTTATGCCATCCTGTTGTTCACCATGTTCAAAAGGGTCTCTTCATGGTTCCAAATGCACTGTCTTCATTCTCACTTTGCATCTTTTTTCCCACTAGTTAGGACAGATCCTATTTGGTTGGTCAGATGCTAAGCACCACCCCCTTGACAGCCAGGTATCAAGAGCTGCATCAGGAACGGCCCTTGGCAGACCCAGTTTTCATCCTGAAGATTTATCTCTGGCCCTCATCTTAGAGGAAACAGTCCCTCCCATCATCCAGAAGCCAGCTCCTAAGATGTCTGAAATGAGGCATTGAAGAGCTGTTGTCTGCCATACCTGAATAATAAAACTTCATTCTATCAAACTTGGCAAACCTGCCAGGTCCCCCTGTTGGTAAAATTTTTGTGTTCCAGTCCATTTGCAGACCTGGCCTCAACCAGTGCTTATATTACAGAGGATTGTCACCCTGGAGGTCACCCAGACAGTCCCCTAGGGCTTAGACAGGGAGTGAGAACATTTAACATGAGGCTCTTTGACTTTTTTCGGGAGACCCTCAGGCCCTGATGGCTCTGACTACAGGTCATCAGTGGATTTAACCAATGGCTGTGTAGTCCAAATGCAATAGTGATGTCACAGCCTCATGTAAAAGTGAATGCTCAGTAAATACTAAGCACCTCCTGTTCATTCTGTGTTATACATAAAATGAGTGCATCTTTTCACATAAACAGGAAAACCAAGCTGAAATGCCCACAGCTTGAGAGATTAAAAACTCTTGTGTTCTCTTACTAACAAATGTCTTCTCAGAGATATAGGTATGAAGTCTACATGAAACTAAAGACAAGAATTTTAAGTAAATATTTCAACAAGAATCAAACCACTCAATTATTTAAAGTTTATAATTCCACTAAGCACTGTTAGTGACAATTATTACTTTTAATAACTCTCCTCTCTTAAAGGTTCTCTTGTGGACTATGGAAGCCAGACATCAGGACCCCTTCTATTGAGATGTCGCGTCTCCCTGTGGTTTGACTGGGCATAGGGTAGGGGAAGAGAGTACGCATGGCTGGTCCCTGACGGAATTGAGGAATAGAAAGCTTCCCTGAAGCCTATTGTCTCTTCTTTCTGCTTATTTCCCCCCAATTTTGGATAACATTACCTCTTCTTACCTGGGCACCTAATGCTTTGGGAGGGAATCTAAATCTAGTGGGAACCTTTGCATTCCAGAGTCCCTTAGTTCAGGGGCTCTCATGCCTCAGCTCTGGTTGGTGAATGAACCTGGTATTTGTCACCTCCAGAAGAAGGTGGAAGAAAAATGTTTGGAAAAGGTTCCCTGAAAATGTACCATGTGAAGTTCAAGGTCAGTGATGAGGATTTCAGGATTATAAATCAAGTTGACCCTGATTGAAGCTACCTGGACAACCTTTCTCAATTAACAGTTCATTGGAAATCTGTGCCTTTTCTCTGAAAGGAAAAGCCTCTGTTTCAATTTCTTTCCTTCTGATCTAAAGTACAACCTAGAGCCCTGGAGTGTGCAAAGTCCTCATAGTAACTTTTATTTTCTCACCCTTTGCCATTCTCTTTCGGCAGGTTTCCCCTCCCTGAGTGAGGCTGATGTGTGAAAAGCAGGGCAGCCATGTGTCACTCGCTCTAAAGTGAGCTGGCCTGTTAATGTGTCAGAGGAAAGACTCCACTCAAACTTAGCCACTGGGACTGCGTCTTGGTTGACCTGGCGGAGCGTTATAAATAAATAACAGCTTTGTGGGGCAGAAAACAAGGGCTCAATTATCTCTGCTTCCTCCAGAGACAAAGCTTGCTGGGAACAGGAGCAGCCTGGAGTTGCTATGAGCAGGGGATGGATAGGCCATGTAGGTACTGGCCTGGATTGAACAAGCAGGGCTGCTGGCTGAGGTGATATTCCTCATCAAATGCAGGTGTTGAGGTTTTCATCTTTAGATGGGCATTTGTCTCCATAGCATGTTTTTCTTGTTAGGGTACATTTCTGTTCTTTTAATAAGTCCGTGACTCAGTGACATATCCTTCCTTCTGCTGGGTTGGCAGGCTCACCAATAACCCGGGCTCAGGTGTGCAGCATGGACAGATTTGGATATTGAGCAAGATACGGGCAGTGTGGGTATGTGTGACTGTGTATGTGCAAGAACTCAGTAACTCAGGAGTTCTTGCTTCTACCTGTTTCTGGGGCTAAATCTGGCAAAGACCAGTGCCTAGGTGAGCTGCTGCCTCAATGGTGACTCCAGTCAGCTACTTCTGGAAGACTGAGAGGCAGAGAACAAGAGACCTTTGGAGCAGAATGCTGAGTCATCATCCAGGAATCTACCTACTGAGTCAGGTTTGCAAGGGAGAACCTAGACACTGCTCTGTAAACTGTAACACTATCAATAGGCCTGTGAGCTGTTCTTACTATATAGGATTTAATCTTTGCAGACTTTCCATATTCAATGGCAAAAGTTAGTCTGAGGCTGAACCATGTACCCCAGTTTATTCATTGAGTCATGCTGTATTAGCTTCTGGTAGCTGTCATAACAAATTACCACGCACTAGGTGGCTTTGAATAACAAGAAATTATTCTCTCATCATTCTTGGGGCCAGAGGTTAAAAACCTAGGTGTCAACTGGGACACACACCCTCCTAGGCACTAAAGGAGGATCCTTCCTGCCTCTTCCAGCTCCTAGTCTCTGGGCTTGTGCCAGCATCACTCCAGTGACTGCCTCCATCTCTAGGTGGTTTTTCTTACCTGTCTGTCTTTGCATTAACTCTCCCTTTCAATGGGCTGTGAGCAACAGAAGCCATCACCCACCAGTTTATGATCCTTAACCTAGTGACATCCATATCAACCTTTTTTCAAGTAAGGTCACATTCCAGGTTTCTGTGGGCATACCTTCTAGGGAGGGGATAGTGTTCAACCCATTACAACTATCTACATGCCAAGTCGACACATGCAGTGTGTATGCTGTCATGCCTGGGGCATGTTTATAGTTATTTTTTCAATGTTTCTTCTACAGGGAAGTGTCCTCCATGGAGGACATGGAGGAAGGGTAGATTTCAGGCACATTGGGAACCATGAAAGAAATGCCCATTGAGGTTTTGTCCTATCTTCAATTATTTATAAATTACAGGACAAAAAGTCCTGTACTCAGCATATAAGTGTCTGCCACTAAGCAGAAGGTAAGTAGGGAATGTCTAAAACACATAGAGAAAGAGGAGCTGGGTGGGTCAGGGGGTATCTATTCATCCAGAATGAGAGAGGACTGGCTAGCTGGCTTCTGATGGTTCTGAGGCAGCTGTCAGCACATGGCACATTGAGCTAGTCCTCCCCTTCTGGTCTGTGTTAGGCCAGGCCGCAGGCCCCAGGTGGAGGGGGCACCTCCAGCTGTTTCCCACCCTGAGCCCCTGCTGCAGGGTATCCGAGGAGCCCTGGGGTGAGGGTTCAGGGGATCTCTGTGGAAGCATCTGGACTCTTTGCAGAGGGCAAGCAGATGGGCTGTGTGTCTGCATGGCCAAAGTCTGGCTGTAGGGCTGCAAGCATACATTACAGACATGCTGAGTCTCCTGCTTACTCTCGTTATCCAAACCAGTGGATTTAGAATCCTTGGAGAGGGGCCCAAGGCCATGTCCCACACTGCTTTTCAAAAGTAATTTAGAGTCGCTTAGGAGAGAATAAGAAAAAGGGAGAGAATGAAAAGAGAACTCCGAAACTCCTGGGAGCAAGAGAACAACTCAGGCTGGGAGAAACTCAGAGCAATTAGTGATTGGAATTGGCAGCAAAATGGTGCTAGGTAATTAATTAATACCTGGAGTCTACACAGCTTCTGCACAAGTGCCTGCAATGCCCCAGAGAAGCACTGAGAAGAAGAAATGGGAGAATCAGGTGAGAGAATACAGTCAGGGATGAGGAAGGAGATGGGTTTTGATGAGAGATAATTAATTGACCTTATTTTTTCCTAATTTATCATGATGTGAGTAGAGCATTCCCTGAATAACAAAGAGGAAGTGAAGTCTATCAAGGTATTTATTATTGCTTAAGCACATGTTCATGTCTGTCAATCATGAGCAGATGCAAGGAGACCAAAATGTGAGAACACACAGCATTGAGGAAGGGGGGGGGAGGTAATAATCCAGTTTGATAAATTATCCAGTTGGTGCATTTTGTCAGGCTCTAAGGGAAGGTGCTAGAAATCTCAGAAGTCACCACTTCATTGGTGCTGGCCAAAGTTCCTTCCCCAAAGAGTTCTCGTTACGGAGAAATTTGGAGCGTACATTCCCTTTGCAAAGGATGAGGCATGTCCTCAGGTTGACAGACATTTGGAAATCATCACTGTTTGTGTTCTCTTTCATATTTTATGTAAATACTTTACTATTAATAAGCGCACTTCCCAGAGCAAAGGAGTGTGTTGGAATCCAACAGAGGTCTTTGAGCAGCCACGAGAAAGTGGAGGAATGTGCTAGATGGACAACACATGTCACTCCAAAGGGCTCCTCTGCTCACACAAGGAGACGTCTGGCAACGTCTGTGCAACACGTAGCTGTTGCTTCAGAGGATTTTATGGCTCCCTCTCTTTTTAGTTCCCAACACTACAGAGCAAGACATCCAGGTCTATTCATAAAGTTGACCTCATCTCTCAATACTTTAATTGCCTGGGAAAAGGTTTATCATTAGCACAAATTAGGGGTAATAAAATATCTAAAAGAGCCTGGGTATAATGAGCAGGACAGCTCATTCACTGTCACATTAGAATGCCTCAGTGCCTATCTCTGAGCTACAGTGTAATGTGTAACATGTACTGGGACTTAGATGCAAACTTCCATCAGGGTCTGTCATTAAGTCTTGTGTCCATCCCGTTAGCTGTTTTCCCTGCTGCTCTTCCTAAAGCCAGTGCTAAAAATAGAACCTCTTTCTGAGTAATGTTCAATTTGGGTGGGGGGATTGAAATTAGTAACTTAATTGTCACAGGATTAGGGCTATTAAAATACAGCAAGAATGATTTCAAGTGCATAGAAAACACTTCACAAAATCCACTTCATGGGAAAACCATTTCATGTTCCATTTGAGGATTGACTATTCGCCAAAAATGTCTTCTGAGCAACACTGCTTCCAGCTGAAGTTTGAATTTTTAATGAGGATGCTTTTTTAAAAGCAACAGAGGCTTGTCATGAGTGTGCATAAGTGGACAAGTTTGCCAGGGTTTCTTTGTTAAGCTCCCACAGAAGAGCAGGAAAACCTGGTTCCATGAAGGGGATGGAGTTTTCACCTTAGAAGCCAAAGGAAGGATGGGCTTTCTCCCAAAAGTTGATCCTCCTTGTCAAAAAGGTGCTGGCAGTTCTGGGGCTCTTGCTGAGGTACAAAAACCCTCTCCCCACCTTCCCTGTCCTCAGCAGCAGTTATCCAGGTAAAACTGCTCATGTTATCTGAAACAACCTGCTCATATTATGTTGGAGTCCCCCAAATGCTCTTACTCTAAGAGTGAAGCTGAGTTCTCCTTGGAATTCTGTGCAAAGATCAGCCAAAGCACTGTCATCTGTGATGGCCAACTTGACTGGGCTATGGAGCATCCAGATATTTAATTAAACATTATTCTGTGAGTGCCTATGAGGGTATTTCTGAGGAGACTAACATTTCAATTGGTGGACTAAATAAAAATGACTGTTCTCTAATTGTGGTGGGCCTCATTCAATCTCTTGCAGGCCTGAATAGGATAAAGGGCAGAGTAAGATAAGAATTTTCAATTCTCTCTCTCTGCCTGGCTGTCTTTGAGCTGGACCCTGGGTTTTCTCCTACCTTTGGATGTGGACTGAAACTTTATCATATGCTCTTTTAATTTTCAGGTCCTCAAACCTGAATTAGAACTATACCAATGGCTCTCTTGAGTCTCTTGCTTACAGATGGCAGATGTTGGGACCTTCTAACCTCCATAATCCTTGAACCAGATAGAGAGTTTAGACAACCATCTTCTCTTGGTTCTCTTTCTCTGGAGCTCCTGAATAATCCTCCTAGAACACGCGAATTAAGCTACACACTGAGTCGGCCCCTCCACAGAGCATAGGTTGCCACCTTAGAGCACAGGAGAGGCATCTCAGGACTTCTTCTCAACACCGAGGAGGGACCACACTCCCACATCTTTGGAGTATGGTCATTGACTTCTCATACATCAACTCAAGACTAGGGAACTACATGGAAAGAGCTTCCAAGTAATTATTAGTCCTGTTTATCTCTGGAGGAAATTTGGATGGCAGTGAAAATGTCACAAAACATATTAAATGTGACCCCTTTACTAGCAATAACCTTTGAGCATAATATTTTAATTCAGAAGTCTTCATTATCTCAGAGTTTCCTCTCTCATTATCAGCTTGTAATCTTATTCATATCATCCTTTTTTAGAAAAGAAACTTACAAATAATGTTTCATGGAGTTGCTCTAATCTTTTTGAATAGGAAAAAAGCTGGAATCTCCAAAAAGCATCCTTCCCATTTCCCATCACTCATCTCTTTCAGTCTGAGTAGGCATCAGTGTGCGACCTCAGTAAATTTGATAAAATAAGAGTTTACCAGCTTTTTATTTCTGAGGAGGGAAGTGAATAATGACTTTCCAGCCCCTCAGTGGCAAGTGTATTTTGCCGACGTGAGGAAACACAGGCCTATTAGAGGAGCTTGATAGGAGGGAGTCCTGAGCAATCCAGGTGGTGGCAGCATCTTTAGTCTTGAGACAAACACATTAGGCAGGATGTTAGCACATCTCCTTAATTGGATTTCCTGCATAAATTGTAAGGCAGAGTGGACAAGTGATAGGGGGATAAATACTTTTTTTCCCCTTAAAAAGAACCAAAAGATGTAAACAGCCCATCATGTAGGAGAAAGTGTCTGTGCATATTATTGAAAGAGGAAAAACAATTTGGAGAGATGAGAAGATAGCACAGGGTAAAAGCTGATATTCTTCTCTTATAACGGATAGCCCCAAGTTGTAGAGGCCATTATTTCTTGCATTTTCAGAGCAAATGAACTTGACAGATGGCTGTGTCACCCAAACCCCCACCTACCAACTTGATTATGCAGAAAACAATACAATAGAAAAGAAATCATTACTGAAGGAACCTGGTTAGTCCACAGAGGGCCAGCGAATGCAGAAGAACAAAATTACAGTGGTGGAATTGAACAGCAAGAATGCATTTAACATAAAGTGGGTTACAGCAAGGCAATCAGTCATGGCTAAAGCTATTGTCTGGACCTGCTTGCATGGTATATGAAGTCATCTGTCATCTCCCATGGAATTCAGCCTTAGTTTATAGGAGAAACTACAAAGGTTTTGCTAGGACATGTCTTGGTAGCCTTAAGTAGTTCAAGTGTGGATCCACAGAAATAAATTGGGGCATTTTCAGATGCTTCCTTGAGGTCAGTGTTTGAGAGGCTGTGATTGTATCACCGAGTGCTGCCATCCGATGCTTACCTGGCCCAAATGGTGCTGTTTGAGGAGAGTTAAGGACATGGCTTATTTCAACTTAGTGCCCACTGCTTTATATCAGCATCAGGAATGCAAAAATACTGGACAAGAAGATAGAAAGCCAAAGTTCAAATTTGACTTCACAACAGTTAGAGGAAAATGCTTCCACACGTCCCAAAAGACAGATTTTCTTTCTGTGGCAATATATAGTATTTGTAAAAACAGGTGAACGCTTAATAAATAAGCACTGTCATCGTGTGACAGGCAGCCAGAGATAAATGGTTAAATTGCCATATTAGCTATCCTAGCCATATCAACCCCCCAGATGACAGAAGGTGTTTCAATACCAGTGATGACTACTTAGGAATAAGCTAGCTTCACTGCTCCCTTCCTGAACATCAGTGAGATTTTCTGCCTTTGTGTCTTCCTGCCTGGTATTACTCCCATCTGAAAACATCTTCCCCACCCATCACTGTTTCTTGAGGCCATGGCTAGCCTTGGAAGCCCAGCTCAAATTAGACTTTTGAGAGACAACCTGCTATATGAGTAGTTTGCACCCTATTATCACGAGACCCCATTTTTCCTGGCACTACGGTTGTTTTGATCCTATCTTGACTCTCCTATGAGACCTCATACTCCCAGGACAAGTGGCTGTGTCATATCCATCCACCTAAGTAGCTATCATCAATTACATATTATAATATCTCTCTTTATATAGGTATGATATAGTCATCTACCTACTAGTACATATCATATCTAAATATTAACCCTAAACTGTTTAGCAGAACACCATATTTACTCTCAGATCAAATACACAGACACACATGTACTTAATTTAATAACTTAATTTAGTTTGATTTTAAATATAATATATTTCATGTAATATAGAATGTTTAATATTCACATAATTAATAACATACATATAATAATACATATTATAATTTAAAATATGATAATAATTTTCTAAGTTTTAATTAAATGTAAACTTGTTAAAAATTGATCCAATAATTATTTTGCAACTTTAAGAAAATGAGAATACATTTTTAAAGCATTTAGTTTATCTCATTATCAACTGCTATTATTTTCAAATATATTTGTAACCAGTGATTTATGCCTTTCTTCTACATTTGCTTAATGAAAGATGACTATTTGGCACCACTACAACAATAAGCTATTTGTACATTATGTCAAAATAAAAAAAAAATAAAAAACAAGCACAAATAATTACATTAGGTTATTCTGGCTTTAAAGAAGCCCAGGTTCAAAGTCCATGGTTCAAGCATCTATAAGAAATGTATTTTTCCAGATTTCAAGTTTGGAACTGAGAATAGATCCCATTTACCTAAAGTAGCTCATAAAGTCTCCCATGAAATCATGTTTGCTGGTAGTTATGGGGTCCACAACCCTTGGTGAGGCCGGTTCCATTCCAGAGTGGAGAGTATTGGCTATGCCTCTAAAATAGACAATCACCAAATTATGGGGTTTTGAGGCTCATACCCTAGTGGCCAGTCAAGGTGGCTTGGTGCCCCATGCAGGCAGAACTCCATTCTTCACCTCTGCTACTCCAAGGAGATACGCTTTTGAATGCCTTCTCAGAACTCAGCCCATATTGGAGCTCCCCAAGCCAGGTGCGATGGAAAAGCCGGGGACACAGTGGGGACACAGCTGAGATTGCAGTGCTTATTTCCCAGAGACAACCAGGGAGTTTGAACAGGCAGCCAAGGGGCAGGGGCCTTCTCTTTGTTCTAGGTACAGTGCTGAGTGCTGACTGTGTCCACCTTGACCCATGGAGGGTTGAGTAAACACCTGTCACCTGTCACCTGTCTTGGGAGCACATTGCACACTTTCTGGGAGCATGACTTGCTCCTCCATCAGACCAGAATAAAAGGAGCAATGATTGCCTTTCTACAAGATTCCGTACTTTGGTGCCTGGTATCCATCAAACAGCCACACAAGGAAAAATAAACATGAATATGAACAGTTTAAAGTCGGGTATCCACTATTCCTCCAAGCAGCCTCCCATACTTCCCCTGTCTCTTCACAAAGAAGAGATTAATCAGCTGTTATCATCTCTTTGGACCTCTGGCCCATCTCTGGCTAGAAATGCACGGAGCAAGTCAGAAATATGGAGAGGTTACAAGACATGGAAATAGAGGTCCTGGTACTCCTATGCTATGGAGAAACAAAACTTACATTGAAAGAGCCTCCTCTCCATCTGTGTTGACAGGACGTTGGAGACAACTTGAGTGCAAGGCTTCCCATCCTTTCCAGCTGCATCTACTGCCTCCACCATTCCTGTCTAAGCTTACACTTGAAACCTGGTTTGCCTCCATCTCCTCATGAACTCTAACACTGCCCACCTATTTTCTTCCCCAGCAACAAGCACTTCCACTGTGAGAACATGTCAACCCCAATGAATGACAACACTGCTTCTCACCTGTGACACCTGGGCTACTAGTCTTCTTCCAAATTGTTTGAGAGAGCCTAGAAGGTATAGTCAGTACTCCACAAATACCTGTTCAAATGGAGCTGTTATTGTGGGGGCCCCATCTGTGATGTTCTCCTGCCCTGTACATTTCATCTTGAGTAGAGCACAGAAGGCAGGATTGGCCAAGCTCAGCAATCTAGTCCACAGGACAGGTCTGTCCCCTGGGGTAATTCCCTGGCAGGTAAGCACCCAGAGGCTTGCCCTCCAATAGCCACAGAGAGGAAATTTACTAATATGAACTTTTTCATGTTCCTGGGAAAGGGAATGAGGCTGCATAACCAACTCCATGCCACTCTGCAGGAAGCCCTATGAAGAGGTGCTCTGGGCGTATTGAGACCTGGGATTTGTGGGTCCCTTAGTTTCTGGGGATGATTCTGCTGAGAGCCTGGAAGCAAATATAGGTCTTGGTACTCCTACCCTATGGGGAAAGGTTATCTTGGTTACAGAATATCTCAAATTTTGTGCTTAACAAAAAATACATTAGATACTAAGATTGGTATCTCTAATACACCCACTTCTTAGAGTATGCTTAATCATGCCCATCGAGTTAGAATAAAAAATGAAAAACTAATTGAATAAGATAGATTTATTGAATTGTGAAGTGTGATATAAGCTGATGTGAAAGGAAAAAAAAAATAACTGGATAACTGTAAGGCTTATTTACCCATAGAATAATGTCCCAAAGGAAATGGGACCTAGTTTCATGAATCCTTCAAAAGAGAGTTTGACACAGCCCAGAAGAATGTGCAGTTGAAAACAATCTTGTATTGGCAGGAAATAGACTACATGACCTAAAATCTAATGCATGTATGTCTGTGATTTCAAAACACATTGCTGCAGAGTTCAAGGATCTGGCTTTAATTTGGAGATCCTCACTGATTATGTGAGTGAGAATGCCTCAACAGAAGTCCACATTTGAAGGTTGTAAAGACTGAGGTCCACTTATGCTGTAAGAGCAAAGGAATCCCAAAGCAGAGGTCAGATTGCTCTGGACCTCAGAAAAATGAATGGCTCTATCCTAATTTTCCATCCTTCAGAGAGACCTGAAAGTAAGTATTGGGGTCCACACTGAAAACAGAGGGAGTTCTTCATCTCATTTCTCCATGTGAAAGCAGATTGAAGCCAGAGGAGGTACTGCTCCTAGCCTAAAGGATGGACATCTCATGGAGTTCCTTCCCTGAGACAGAGAACTTTCCTCAACATGACAGTAATAGTGTTTCCCTACCCCACCAAACCAATACTGCCGGGGGTAGGGGGAGGGAGGTTGGGCTCTTGCCCACACATTCATCCTCTATAGAACCTTCCTATTAGCCTCCCTATATAGAATGTTTCCAAGAAGACTGCATGGGAACAATAAAACCAGAGAATGAGGAGGGATGATCACAGTGGCCAGCACAGAGGTCAGCACAGAACTGAAGGACTAGTCTGTGAGAGACCCATTTGGGTCAAGATAAATTCTGCTCAGTTCTTTTGTCTGAACCCATTAGCTGAGCACCAACCTTTCCACATGGGAACAGTCTTTTCAGGCAATCAGGATGGAAAACAGTTGCAGCTTTTTGAGATCCATCCACTTTCCTCATTGAATAAAGGGAAGGCTCACCCCCAGAGACATTGGATGAGGTGACTTTATAGGATGCCGTCCTAGGCCCTCATGGTGGTGACATGTTATAGGTTCCACTTCAGGGAGGATATTAACTACAACCTTCTTCCCCACCCCCACCCCCTTCACTACACTGGCTACAATAATTTAGGGCAGATTTCATGGCAACAAATGTATGAAGGACACACAGTAGCATCTTTGGGGATACCACTGAGCTAGGAGTGAGGACACCTGACTCTGTACCTGCTACCCAGACATTTGACATGTCACTTCACAACTCATATCATCTGTGGCCTCACTTCTGTCCTACTGGTACCCAACTGCATGCTATGCAAGTCTAGTGACAGCCAGAGATCAGAAAAGGGGGTGTAGATGGTTCAGGACAAATCCATCACCACTCAGAGCAGAGCTGCCTCAGTGAGATCTGCAGGTCAATAACACCATCTTCATATATTCAGGAAGGCACATTTAGTGAGGAGCTGGGGACAGCTCTATCAGCATAACTTTTTAAAATAGTGACATAAGTATCTATCATTTCACTATATATGAATTTTTTAATATTTCCAATACAGATGATGCTGAATGTGAAATTTCATGAGATATGATTCCACTTAGCCCGAGGGCCTTTTGATTCCTCTAACGTTTTTTTTTTTTATCAGGTTTCATCAGCTTTATTGGAAAATGGGCCAGGGCCTTATTGGAAGATGGGTGGAAATTTGTCAAGCACTTAGCCCTGCTATCAGTCTCAAGCACAAGCCCTGCTACAGACACAATTACTGCAGTGGGGAGTTGGAATCTGAGCCCCTAGAATGTAGTTTTCTTGAAAAGATTATATGGATAAACACTGTATAAAATGCTTCTTTACGTTTAAATAGCAACTAATATGGGGCGGTGAGAAAGTAGGAATAAAGAAGGCAGACATAGTTATAACACAGCAATTGGAATTCATGAAACTGCTAATATTTTAAAGCTGAAACCAAAGCTGAAAATATTTCCTAAATGAATTTCTTTCTCCAAAAGGAAGCATTAAGAGAGACCCAAGGGTGAAAATTGAGTTTTTGAGAATATACCCAAGCGTAGAGGGTAGAGGTAGGTGAGAAACCAGGTGAGGATTGGCAGGGGTGAGGCTTCAGTAAGCAAGTGCCTTTTGAGCATGGGTTTCAGGGTACATGTCAGTAACAGCTAACACTGCAAAGAGGCCTCTGCCCTCCATCACTAAGTAGACTTTTTGGAGAAATAGTTCTCTAAATGGGGGCCCAGACCAACAGTATCACAGTGACTCAGGAACCTACTGAAAGAGAAATGCTGGAGTGGGGCCAGCAGTCTGTTTTACCAAGCCTTTCAGGGGGCTCTGGTGTGCACTTATCTTAAGACCCAATATCCTAGAATGTATTTTTTATCCATAGTGAAAGGGCAAGCCAGATAGTGGGTGACAGGAGACAGTGTTTAAGAGTCAAAAAATAGAGCAGAGAGTTGACTTATGGTGTTAAGGAAGTATTCTTCCAAGACAGAGGATGTTTGAGGTCAGGAAGGGCAGAGGTTGTGAGGGGGAGCAGTGAAGAAGAAGGAGAAAGCAGGGAGTCCCTGGTGCTGGGGTGAAAAGGAGAGTTCAGGAGCACTCATGTATCCTCCTCAGAGGAGAGGCTGGTGCAGACACAGGCTGCTTAGGTGGAGAAGAAAAGCCAGTGTTGAACCTTCCAGATTGAACCTTCAAAGGCATCTGTGCAGTGTCCAAAGCTGTCTCTGAAAATTGGCTATATTCACACAGATGAAAAGTTTTGATCTGGTCTCAGTTCAGTAGATTTCCTTCCTAATGATGAAAAGAGCCACATTGCGCCAAAACCGGTTTGGCTCAGTGGGAGAGTGTTGGTCTGTGGACTGAAAGGTCCCAGGTTCGATTCCGGTCAAGGGCATGTGTGTTGGTTGTGGGCACATCCCCGGTGTGGGGTGTGCAGGAAGCTGCTGGTCAATGTTTCTCTTTCATCGACGTTTCTGGCTCTCTATCTCTCTCTCTTCCTCTCTCTAAAAAAATCAATAAAATATATTTTAAAAAGAAAACAAAAGAGCCACATTGTGTGCTGAGTGATGTTGCTGACCTCTGTTGCCTTGCCTCTGACACCAAGGTGCTGAGGGCTTCCCTGAGCAAGACTGGGGTTCGTATTGTATATTATTGATGACATCATCAGCATTTTGGCACCATGGAAGTTGAAAGTCCCCAGGAAAGCTGACCAAAGGAATTTTAAAGTATTGATTTCTTTGTAGCATAAAGGCATGATTTATGATCTTCTCCAGGGATCCCCAGGGAGGAAAGACACACTCAGATGCTGCATTCCAGAGCTCCTTCTGATGGAGTGTACAAAGTGTGAGTGGAAGAATCAAAGATCTGGCTAGTGAAATATCAGGAAATAATTCACATAGTAAAAGATATTTTCAAATGAATGAAAATCTTCAGTTACCACAATAAAGTCCAAAAGATAATTAACAATTACTTTAAGGAAAAACTTGAGTAAATGTCATTGAGAAGGCATTCATTCAATCAGAGACATCCTGGTCTAAGAATGCCTTAATCACTATGTTTTTATCTCTGTATAGTACCCCCAACTCTCACTACTACTGGAAACAGCTCTGTGGTTATCTGAACATCCATGATCAATCACTGATGCAGAAGGTATGGAATGGGCTGTGGTTTAATGCAACAGCAAGAGCCTAGCGTGTTTGTGTAGGACTAGGACATCCTACATAAGTAAAGTATGTTTCAAATAAAAAGGAGAGAAGGTCAGTGAGAAGAGATGACAAGGAAGAAAGGAAAAAAAGAAAGAAGACTTGGGGTAGAAATGCACCAGTTCTGTAATAAATGAAGAGGTTATGGTTGTGTGGGGTGGGCAGCTGCCTCATCATTTGGATATGAAGACACTCTGTAGATATCCTTATAAGTTCTTGCTCTGTACCCACTCTGGTCTAAACTTCACCATGATATCTAATAAAACACACATGCTTCTGCAAGGGGGCTTGGGGAAAGATCCCAGTATCCTGACACTTTTGTAAAGGCTTGGGGACACTTTCACGCACCCCAGACGGCCCTGCAAAACCTCTTCCTCCCACAAGCCTCTAGGGCTTCTTGTTGGTCAGAGAAGCAGGGTCTGCCTGGGACCAGCAGCTGTATCTGCCTGGTGGTATGTTCAAAAGGAAAAGTGGCCATGATGCATTGGAGGAAGGTTAGTCCACCACCCCATGGAGCTGCTAGTGCATTGGGAATAAGTGACATCACCAACTCATCAGTTGTGGGTCTACACTCACATGGCCTTCTGGAATCTTCACATGAATGCCTCAAAATGAGCTGAACTCAGCATACCCAGGGAAGTCTCACAATTTTCACCCACAAATTTCTTCCTCACAGTCTTAGTAGGTAGCAGAAGTCTCCCTGAAGTCCTCCCTCTCCCCACCCCCACCTTCAAGGTTACTGAGTTCATCAATTCTTCCTTTAACTTTATGTCTGCCACTTTTCTGTTGCCCTGTCACCACCCTAAGGCCACTCAACATCATCTCCCTGGATTTTCTACATGTATGTTTGACCTCAATAGTCCATTATTTTGATCCAAAATGATCCCTTTAAGATAAAATCCAATCTCCTCAATCCTTTTGTTGAAAACCTTAATATAGACTTATCCCATTGGCAGCCCACCAGGAGAAACTTGGTTTGAAGACATGCTCTCTTTGATCCAGAAGGTGGTTATAAATATTTGAGTAAATATTCAAAATTTAGAAAGTTATTCATGAAAATTCAGATTATTTACTCTTTCTAAAAAATCAGAAAATCTAGCACAATGGATGTTCAGTCCCATCTAGTATCACAAGGCTGTTTCTAAATGGTAACTTCTCAGTAGGCTGTGTGCTGCTCTCTCAATCATTACCATACACAGACATTGCCTGTCAGCTATTTCCATTAATCTCCTGGCACAGCCAGAGTTCTTCCTAGTCATTCCCTGAGTTCCCATGATGCCCAGGTCCTGAGCAGTTGGATGAGGCACACAACTAATTCTGTCAATGAAAGGTGGTAGTAAGTGGTGAGGTCACTCCTGGCTGAGCCTAAACCTGCATGTGATTCCCTTTCTACAGTAGCTTAGGAGGCAAGTATTCCATATTTCACAGATACAGGATGGGCACCTCAATCACCCTGGGTCCCTGAATGTCATGATTGAGCAGAGACCCCATTCTCTGATCCTTATTGGGCTCTAGATTGACAATGTTCAAATACCAAGATTTTGGAATTGGTTTGTTATCTATCCTTCCCTGCTCTGTCACCTTCCATGCCTTTGAGGACAAAGACTTATTTTTTCATTATGGCCCAAAAGGCCTTGCAGAGTCTAAACCTACAGACCTCTTCACTTACTAATAAGTCACTGACTGTTTCCTCTTGCTCTCTGAACTTAAATCATACAGCATTCTGTATGCAGTCCTGCATGTGCTAAATTTCTTCTTGCTCTCAGTCTCTACCTCCCAACTCTTTGCCTGGGCTCTTTCTATTCTTCCAGTTTCCCTTAAATGGCACTGCTCACCAGTCCCTCAAAGTTGGTCCACTCTCCTATACTATATGTTCCTATCTATCTTAGCTCCACCAGCATGGTTTGATTTCCCATCACTGGATGAGTAAAAACCCACATCTGCCAATAGCACTAAATTCTGAGCTCCATGAGGGGAAAAAAAAAATCATTGATATTTTACCCACTCTTGCAACTCAAATACCTTGCACCAAACACAGCAGTTGGAAGACATCAAAGAAATATTTGTTGAATAAAGATGTGTGTATTCTTCTGCTCTCTGTTTCCTGTGTCAGGCAATCAAACAGTGTAATTCTGATGAAGATATTTAACCTTTCCAGACCTTAGGTCCTTTGTTTGTATCAAGGTAAACTTTAACCCTTTTTCTGACTCAAATTTCTCATTAACTTGGGCTTTACTGTGTTTAGCAAGATGACACTCTAAAGAAAGGAGACACACTTGTATTCTCCTCCCCAAAATTACTGGCACATTCTATTGCCCACATATCTTTCACTTCCTGTGTGTCAGATAAACAAAGAAATATTTAACTGAGAAAATCAAAACATCTATATATTTTTTTTATTTTCAGATATAGAAATCTAAATGTTGACTTAAGATTCAAGAGCTAAATAAAAAAAATATGATCACATTTTCTTCCTATACCTGTCAAAGTAATTGATAAAAGATGAACCCTCCCTCCATAAACTATGAAATTGAATACTTCCAAGCATTAGATAACAGTTAATGAAATAACACAATTTATAAATATCTGTGGGGGAATGTTTAGCTAAAGTTTATCCTCACATGTCAGTATGTGGTTGAAAGTAGAATAGAACTATAAGGTTTAGTGGTTCTGAAAAATGTTGGGTTCCAGATCAGCCGTAGGGAAGAGACCTCATGAACACTCTAATATCCAGCTAAGGCACAAGACATGCCAAGACATAAATATAAGTATCATGACACAATTCACAGAAAAGATAGAATTTAGAGATTAAACATGTTAAGTTAAACAGATTTGGTAAATACCTTGGCCTTTCCACCTATCTCATAACAAATTGTAAAACCAAGTCTAAAATTTTACAATTTACAGCCGACAATTAACTTTGTATTATAGGTATGGTCTTTATCACTCAGTACTCTAGAAATTTTGCAGTCAAAATTCACTTGTCATAGAAAGAAATAAGAAAATGTGACCAAGTCAAGAAAAAAATATCAAACTGAAGAAACAGACCTTGAGATGGTCCATATGTTGGATTTAGAAGACAGATTTTTAAATCAGATGTAAATATGTTCAGGACTTAAAAGAAGATATGATCTTACTGAATCAACAGAGGAAATCTCAGCTGAGGAATAGAAACTTTTAAACAAATAAATCTAGAACTAAAAATTAAAATATCTGAAATAGTCACTGGCTTAGCTTAAAAGCAGATTGAACATGTGCCTCTGGGATAGAACTTAAATATGTATTCAATTGGAAGAACAGAAATAAAGACATTATGACTTGGCTCTTATTTCTGAGACACATCAAATGTGTTAAAGTTGGTATCCGAAAAAGAAGTTTGAGGATGGGGCAGAAAAAAACAAACAAACAAAAAACAAAAACAAAAAAAAAACAACAACTTGAAAACATAATTACCCCAAATCCCCAAATTTGATGAAAACATATTAATATAAAAACACAAGAAAATTTCTCAGCCTCAAATAGAATAAAGACAGCACCTAGGAACATCATAGTCACATGGTTGAAATTAAATTATAGAAAAAAAAATCTTGAAATTAGGCAAATATAAAAGAAACAATACACATAAGGAAAAAAAGATACAACTAATGACCAAATTCTCATTAGAAATACTATAGGCCAGGAGAACAAAAGGATATATTTAAACTGAGAAAGAAAAAAATATCTGGCAAACAAGAATTCAACTATCTATATAAGCAAAAATATTGTTCAAAACTGGGGTAAAACAAATACTTAGATAAGTAAAAGTTCAGTTGCTAGAAGACCTGAATTACAAGCAATGCTTCAAAAGACATTCTTCAGGCTGAAGGGAAATGTTTCTATATGGTAACTCATATCTAGAGGAAAAATAAACAGCATCAAGAATGGTAAATATCTAGTCAAGTATAAAATAATGATATCATTACCGTAACTTAAAATTTCCAGTGTACAGAGCAAAGGTTTTGGAATATGTTTTTGAAATTGCCTTTGATTGTGCTTATCTATTCTAAACAAAATCATAAGTTTAACTAAAATAAAATGGTAATAGAGGTTATCTAGCCTAATGCGCTAATTTTTAGAAAATAAACTAGCACTTTCCAAAGTCATCCAGTGAAGCAGAAGTGTGGCTTACTAGTATATGAGTTTTCCTAACCATCCTGTAGAAGCCCTGCTCCACATGGGTTTTCTCATCATGGGGTCCAGTGAAAGAAGATACCTCACAGGTGGTGACAGACCTCAGGACAGCCCCACACAATGACTGGAACTCTTGTTCCAAACCCTCTTCCACTCTCCCCAAAGGGTTTGACTGTGTACCCACACATAATGAGAAAAGTCCTTCACTGCGCTCCTACACATCACCATGTTAGGGGATGCCTTCATTTTTTTTTTACTTACTAATCAGTGCATTTTTTTCATTCAACAGATATGCATTCAGTGCCTATTCCATGGTGGGTATCATGCTGCTGGAGGGAGGCAGTGGGTGGTTACCATGACAGGCGAACGCTAACTCTTCTGGAGATCTAGGTCTCTGAGAAACTGCCTCTGTGGCTTCCAGTTTGCTCTATCAATGTCAAGCACTTATTCTGTGGGGAGACTTCCATTCCCAACCTGTCCTAAGTAACAGTAATATTGTAGCCACTCGTTGCCCCCTGTAGGATTCCACTACAGAGCAGAATGAAGAAAGGATTCTGGTTAAATTTTACCAGGAGCTATTGTGGCTCATGCTGTTGGAATCCCAGTGATTATTTCTCAGCATTCACCGTTTCTATAAACCTTGAGAGCTTTGTATTACAAAAGTGACTCTCTGCTAAGGTCTGGGAGCAATCTGGGTCCATGTGTGGGACGGGTTAAAGGGGCAGGAAATGGCCCTCGGTGATGAGTGGGGGTTGGTGGACATGGCCCCACTTCCTCAAATGGTGCATACCGTGTTCTTGTCCTCAGTGGGATTGAGGTCCCACAGTGCTGACTAGTGCGTGCCTCACTGGTTATCTCCCTTCCCTGTGTCACTTCCCCATTCCTTTACTGTGTTTTTTTCTAAAACATCTCAAACCCTGTCTTGGGGTTTGCTGAGGGACAGACTCACATTAAGGTTGCCATTGTGCTGACCAGCTTGCACTCTCAGAAGCCCCTGCCTTTCTGTTGCTGTGGCTTCTTCCCTGGTTGTCTACTATGCAGTATGCCCTTCCTTACAAGCTGGCAATAGGCACAATCCCCAGGGGCCATGACAACAAGGTTCCCTCTTTTTCTAAATTGTGCTTGCTGTCTCCCAACCAATGTCCAGAGTATCCCCGAAGACCATCATGCTCTCCCTCTCATGGTGAGGGATGTGCCTCAAAAATACATACAGAGTGGTCATCGCTCCCTAGCTGTGTGGAGTCATAAGCACAAAGTCCTAGCTGTAAAACCAAGCCACATTCTCTTCCAGAGGCTTGCTTATTTATATCTAATTTATGACTGCTAAAAGGAGAAAAGTCAGGCTTGGCAATGACAACCGCAGGATCTACTGCCCAGAATCCTTTGCACACCTTTTGATAAGAAACTCTAACCCTGTGAAGTTTGCTGTGTGTTTGCAATTGGCTATTTATTTGCGCACTTGTCAAGCTCAGCTCAGTGGCAAATTGCAAGTGAACAGCAGGAAGTGGAAATGTTTTCTTTAATTTTTTTTCCAGCATTTCTGTGTATTTATGTCAGTGTTTGCAAAAGCTCTGTAATTCAGAAAAGGGCCTCTGGCTGTACATAAAATGCTTAAGCAGCACATAGCTAATGACAAGCAAACTGGAAGCCACCCAACAAACCCAGTATGCCTTGTGATTTTTGACAAAGCGACCTAGGAACATACTTCTTCAGGTGCTTTCTAATAATCTGAGCATTTTTCTCATCCAAAGACAAGTTGTATTAATAATATCCAGTGCAGGGACAATGTTACAGAAAGACAGGATTTTATATAGAAGTAACATGTCTCAGACTTTTCTGATCAGAAAAGTTGTGAGTTAATTTGGTGAGAGGAGAAAAAATAATATTAAGGTCTGTACTTACATTTTTGTATTGTTTCATTTTTCTATTTTTCAGAAAAAAAGATGTAATTATATGGAAAATCACAAGATATGAACCTGAGATCCTTTGGAACAGCATGACTGAGCAACTGAGGAATATAGAAATCTGTAACTGATAAATAGTGATCACTGGGCCACACTCTGAGTGGTGGTTGAAAGGTCTAATGGACATACCACCTAAAAGGCATACAGTAGAGTATAGCTATGACACTGAGTTAACTTAATATTTAACTGAATGCTAATTTTGGCCCTATGCATCATTTTATAAATTCAGTCCATGGGGTTGGACACATTGATTTTCAGATTGCTGAGGAAGAAATTAATTAGACCTGTAAATGCCTTCTAAACGACAGGTAATAAGAACTGAATATTTGAAAGTGACACTAAGATTAGGGGTTACACAGAGTATAAAGGTTTGTTTGCTGCAATAATTTAACCACTTGCAAGAGTTGCATATGCAAGCCAAATCTCCTAGTCAATTTACTTAGAAAATAACATCGAGGTCACATTACATTAGCAAGGGCAAATGGGAAGCAGAATTAACTACCTTGCTACTGTAAGCTAGAGTCAACAAATGTTGCTTCAATTATCTGACTCTTTCAGATGAGACTTTGGAAGTGTGGGTGATCTGAATTGCATTGTAACTGAATTTTGCTTTGTTAAATCAGACAAAACCTAATAGGCAGAGAGCCCAATGTTTCTAAAGGACTTTTGTGAGCTACCTCAATATAGTGGAATTTACCAGAACGTGTGTGACTTATAAACCTATATATTGGCCAAGTATTTGACCAGATTTTTAACTTTTCAGTTTTATAAACATAGAAACTCTACTTGGCTGATACCAGCAGAGTTTGCTTAAAGGAACCCCTCAAGTTTAACCCCCCCAAATTCAAACCCAAGAGTGAGGACAGATGGACAAAGTGCCCTGATAACAGGTCATATATTGGCAGGGTTTTCTTATGGGCAGCGGAGGCCGAGGCCCTGGCTGTTCCTCCTGCCCTACATTGCCTCATGCCTACAATTGACTCCAGAATTACTACCCTGAACTCAAGGGCCCCCTGTTAACTTGTCATCAGGAGCTGCAGCCTGCAGGGGGATATGTGACCTCTGTTATTCTCTTACTGAACCCACACAATCTCCACACTTGCCTCTTCTGATTGAATCAGAAATCACTCTAAATCTATCATTCAATCTCAAAGCAAAGTACAATGAAATCAGCAGGCTCTGAGCTCTGACTTTTCTGCATTTGTTGCCACCAAAGCTCTCACAGCCTTCTGCAGGTTGGTTTTGGAAAAAGTAGTTTCTTATTCTCTATCTAGACACAGCTCTCTCTGTGTCTCTCTCTACTTCTCCGTGTCTCTGTCTCTTTCTCAAGGCTATATCTAGAGTATGATACTGGTGGAGGGATAGGAATGTAGATTTATAAAATAAAATAAGAGGTCCCAGAAATTGCCCCAGTTAAGATCAGCCAACTGATTTTTGGCAAAAGTGAAAAGATAATCAGTGGAACAAGGAAGGCCTTTGCAACAAATGTACTGAAGTGATTGTACACATGTTTTTCTTTCTTGGAATATTTTACCAATTTTAATATCTTGAACTTTCATGTAAATTTTGGAAAAATATTGTCTATATTACAAAAAAATTCTTAAACTATTATATCAATTTGCAAAGAGCTTGACATCAACCTTTGAAGATGAATTATCTTCCATGTATGTAGATTGTGATTTCTCCCTTCTACATTTTGTATTTTTAGCATCCAATCCCATCCTACTCCAGTATGACCTCATCTTAACTAATTACCTCTGTAACAACCCTATTTCCAAGAAGGACTTCAACACATGAATTTGGGGAGATGTATTGAAATGTCTTGTCCTTCCTTACCCATATTCTGACTCTCCTCTGCTTTATTTCAAAGTTCTTCATTTTCCAGGGGGTAGAATAAAAACTGCCTGCTGGAGGCCTCTAAAGCCAAAGCAACCTATTATACTTTCCAACCATATTTCCCACCACTTTCTTCCAACCCCCAAACCCTGCATTGTATTCATTGGCCACAAGAAGTCGTACAGCAAATGTGGGGCCCACCAGATCTCAGGTACTGGGGCAGCAATCCAAGGGCTAAGCTAGAGTGCAGGGAAGACAACTTCTTTTCCAGCCATGGATATCTACACATAGCCTGATGCTAAGACTTGGCTTTTTCTGTTTTTCTCTTACTAATGCCTTAACATACATGTAGTTCCAAAACAATCAAAATTCTGTGAGCATAAGGCTCAGCGGCATTGCAAAATCAGCAAATTATGTTCGTATTCACCATGATTTATGCTAAGTATACATCATACTCACAAAAATAAAAATCAGGCTTGGTAAAATACACAATGGGGTTTTGTACAAAAATTAAATAAATCATGAAAAGCTTTGTGAAGAATTAATCTGCCTCCTTTCCTCATGGTTCCATGGATCTTAATATTGTGTTTGCTAGAGTCAAAGGGGTAAGTTACTTGACACTCGGGCAATTTGCCTAAATTAACTATTTCATAAATGGCACTAAAGACATCTCTAGTGGATGACATGATACCTCCTATAAGATGTGTTCAAATCCTAACCAAAGGGACCTATCAATGGGACCTTATTTTTAAAAAAGTGTGTGTATATGTCTGTGTGTGTGTGGAGGGGGGGGGGGGTTGTATTTTGCAGATAGGATTAAGGATCTAGAAAGGAGATCATTTTAGATTATCAAGGTGATCCCTAAATGCAATGAGGTAGATATGAGATACAGAAACACTCAGAAGAAAAGACAAAGGTCATATGATGACGGAGGTAGAGAGTAGAATGATTCGGCCACAAGCCAAGGTATGCCTAGAGCACCAGAAGCTGAAATAGGCAAGAAAGGATTTTTAACTGAGTCACTGAATAAAAGTGACCATATGTATACCTTGATTTCAAATTTTTATCCTTCAGAATAGTGATGCAATACATTTCCCTGGTTTTGAGCTACTCAGTTTGTATGCCTTTGTTACATCAATTCCAGAAAACTAAGACAACAATCATGACTGTCCTTTGAATAATAAACCAAGTTGTTGCCAAAGAAAATGAGAAAATACTGTGTGTCTGTGGCCTACGTTTGTCATTTTTAAGAAGCTATAACCAGCAGAAAAAAACATTTGTTTTGAGATTGCTTGATTTCAGAGGGAAGTACCAGTCAGGTACTGGTTGCCTAGAGAGCAGAGTTGAGGCAGAGAGGTCACTTGTGAGGACCAGGAGGGACAGCATGTGGATTAGTTGTAAAGCAGATCACCTCTATGTGAGATGAACATGTCTACCCAGTGGGATCCTCCTGCAAGGAGCCTTATATTACCTAGTCTTGGATGGCCTGAAGGAAGTGGGTGTAAGGGGAATGGTGAATTCATTCAGCTTGCCCCTCATTGGCCAAATGCCCTTCCATGGGAGATGAATGCCTCTCAGTTGCTGGGCCACAAGGTTAGACTGAGGTCTTGTTTATTGGAGGTCAAGGACTAGAGGAAATGAGAGCCAGTAGGATCCAAAGGCTCCAAGGGAGTACAAGAGTTGACAAGCACACGGCCTTTCTGAAGGACCAGGTGGCAACCTGGTGGGCCACCCTGAAACCTCTCCATGCTGCTTAGCCCATTAGTCAGGAGCTGGGCAGAGGGTGAAGGGTCAGTGCTTAATCTGGTGCTTCTAGTCTGTGGTATGTCACCATGCTTGGCACTGGATCCACAAGGACACAAAGAAGGCATAGCTCCATTCTTACTAATAAGTAACTTGTACAAGTGTGTACAACCAGTCCTTGAATAATGTCTTGTTCAACATCATTTTGTTATAACGTTGAGGAGATGCCATAGAACCTTAATCCTTGCTTGTATCAATTAGACTAGGGTAAAATTGTTTTCTTTATACATCCTGAAAGTTGTAGAATCTATGGACAATGTTAAAAGGGGATCTACTATATTTGTCACTTTCTAAGTACTTTGCCAAATATAGTTAAGTCATTCATAATAAGAGCTCTGACAGAGAAGTATGATACTAAGGTCAATTTATGGCATGAAGCCTGAGAATAGGGGACATGCCCAAGGCCACCCAGAGGACCAGAATTGGAGCAAGGGTGCAAATTCAGGCTACCTGGTTCAGACTACACCTACACTACACTGGACCATTACTTCTTAAGTATGTTAGAATTTGGTAATTAGCAGACAGATGTACCTTGAAGAAAAGGAAATGGTAAGTGTTCGTGAAAAAGAAATAGAATGCCAACAGGAGCAGACGGGTAATTGGGGGAAGGAGGGTGCAATAAAGGCATGCGCTGAGTTTCATCTAAAAAGAACACAGGTATCCATCAGGACAGGTGTTCCCACAGGGCTCAGAATGTGCAAAGCCTCCCTTTCACTGCCAAATTCTCCTGCAGTCTGGGTGCCAGCTGACCTGAGCCCATACATTACCAACTTAGGTTCTTAGACTGAAAAACAGATAAGTGATGATGGGGAGCTGGCCTTCTCAAAGTTAAAACAGTCGTACTGAGAACAGTGCCTGGGACCTCAGAAGCCAGAACACAAGCGGTACATTTCCTGTCAGCATTCTCCAAGCCATGCTTTCTCCCTCTCTAAACGTGACCCAAAAGGACCCTTCTTCATCTGCATAGCTGTTTCCATTTTACTTTTTGATCTTTCCAAGACTCAAGGTCATGAGATCTGGTTTCCAGGAGCAGATACGTTTACCTGTTTTCTCATTCTGCGCCCTCAGCAGTCTTGAGCGCAGCTTGCTGAGCAGTTGTTGTACTAAGCAGGACTCGCGTCCACATTAGAACATGGTGTAAAGGACACACTGAGATATTTAGCTCACTTCTAATGCAGCGTGTGTAACATAACCCATTCTGGCCCTGAGCTGGGAGGGGTAGCATTTTTCAGTCTCAGAGTGGAGGGCGCACAGGATTCCTTGGCATTTTAATTGGAGCACATCTGATAAGGACACAAGTTGTCCTGAGCTTGTGGCTCATCCTCAGCACAAGGTACAAGATGCTTCTCAAGTCCAAATAACCCTGGGAGTCATGAGCCAGCACAACATCTATCCAGAGAGGAAAACTGAGCAAGAGAAGAGAAGGCAGGGGTTCAGGGAGCTGAGGGTACTTCCAGGTTCCTGAGGTCAGAACATTGAGGAGCGGGCAGCAGGGATCATTTCTGAAATAATTTACAGGAAGCTCATGCATTGGAGGCAGTCAAGCAAAGAGGTCTGACCTCTGGGGAAAGAGGACAAGAAGAGGGAGAGGGAAGTGGAGAACGAAGTGTGCTCCCAGCCCAGGATACTTGCGTTGCCCGTGGATACAGAATTTGCTAGAGATGAATTTCAGAAACCCTGAGATGTTTTATTGCCATGGTCCCCTGATTTCTAGCACTTATAAAGGTGGTGAGTGCAACTGATTTTTTAAGTTAGGAATACTGTCACCACGTTAAAAGCAGGTTGACTGTAATTGATTATCTACCTAGTAGAACTTGCCAGGGGCTCTGTGAATACACTCTGAAGCAGCCCCTGAATCCTGCTCAAGTCCACTGTGAATTGATATCACGTTACCGCCCATGGAAAATCCCTATGCAAACCTGGGAAAGAAAGCCCTCTACCAATGTTTCACCCCCACCTCTCCTTAAACAACCCAAAGGAAGAACCATTTCTGGGTTTTCCAAATAGATGCTATAGAAACTGGTCCTCCTGACCCCTTCACTGTTTTCCTTCAGATGCAGGAAAACTGTGGGTCTCCGAGGTCTTCCCATGGGCACTGCCTGTGACCAAAGAATCCACATCCCAGAATCCTCATGTCTCCCCTGGAGTGTGAACCCAGCAACCCTGACCACCTGCCTCTTCTCTCTCCATCCTACGTTCCCCGGAGACACCTACATTTCTTCAAGTGCTTCGGTATGTCTGCATTCCTTCCTTTTCATTTTCCATGCTGTTTCATGGACGGTTTCCTGCTGGCCATAAAATCACTGCTAAGGCACGTCTGACTACACAGGGGATCCAAGATAAAATGTGAGCTAGTGAAACAAGATTGGCTCCATGGGCAGGGAGAGAAAGCCAGAACCTATGGTGTCACTGGAGGCAGACTATTCCTAACCAATACACGGTGGTCTGGCTGTGAAAGGCCCCAAAGTCCAGGTGCGCACAGGTTGTAGTCCAGGTGCCCACAAGCTGCTGGAGTAGATGAAGGTGGAGGGGAGGCCTGACACTGGGCAAAAAGGCTTCTCAGGTTGGCTCTTCCTGGAGGCTGCCAGAGCACTGCCATCACCCCAATGTCCTGGCCAACCCTTTCCGTGAATGGATGTGTTATTATGCTCCAGTCACATGGTGGAGCATGAGAGGGCATTGTTGCTTGAATTTCACTTTGTAATTGGTGATGAGGTTACCTGTGGCTTTTATTTGTGTGTGTGTGTGTGTGTGTGTGTGTGTGTGTGTGTTGTGGGGGGTCTGTTTATGGCAATTTTTCTCATAGAAAAGCTTTACATTTCAATGAGCATATGTTCAGAAATATATTAAAAATTAAAGTAGATAGTATATAAATATTCCTTTCACATAAATCAATAGTATAAACTTATAAACCTTTCCTTTGAGATGTATGCTGTATACAACTAGGTTAAGTGCTCCTTTCCTTCTTAGGGGTCGTGAAGGCATGTAAGCTTCCCCATCACATGCAGTCTGGATCCCAATTCTACCCAAGGTAACTTAATAGGTAATTTTCTGCATTGTTTGTAACAAAACAAGCACAAACTCCATCTATTTAAGAAATAGTAAAATAATGACCTATCATTACAATGGAAGGCTCAGGCACTACAGGGGTGCACCGGGAGATGGGGAACCTGCCACAGGGAAGGGTCATCTCTAGGGGTGGCCAGTGGGCCAAGCTGATGTAACTCAACCATGAAGGATAAGGAGGCAGCTACCTGGGCCTAAGATTGCTTTTTAAAATATAATTTCTAGGCCTTTCAGATGCTTTAACATTATTATTTTAATTAATTAATTTAGGAATGATTTTCTTACTGACCCAGAATCACAAATTAATTTATTTTTTTAAAAATATATTTTTATTGATTTCAGAGAGAGAAAGGGAGAGGGAGAGATTGAAACATCAGTGATGAGAGAGAATCAATGATTGGCTGCCTTCTGAACTCCCCCTACTGGGGATCAAGCCTGCAGCCTGAGCATGTGCCCTTGACTGGAATTGAACCTGGGACCCTTCAGTCTGCAGTCCGATTTCTATCCATGGAGCCAAACTGGATAGGGCACAAATTAATTTCTTAAACAAAACAGCACAGCAAACTGTGAAAGAATCTATTTTCCATTTTCCTACATGGATATTTGAGATGTAAGCTGGAATCTGAGTCCACCTCCAGCACCTCCTAACTGCATCATCTTAGAGAGAATCATCCAGCCAAGGATCCTCTGTTCTAGAAAGGGCTCTGAGAGCCGGAAATGTCACAGCCCAGTGTGAGAGATAAACAGAGGCAGAGCTCGGAGCCGCACACAGGGACTCTCAAAACAGCGTCTGCAAATGACTTCGGTCCCCTGGCGTGATGAATCATGGAGTCGCAAATCCTTTTTAGCTAATTGCTATCAGCTTGTGAGATTTTCCCTCCCATGTTCAATATCAATTTTCATGGCTATAGGAGATAGCGCTTCTCCCCTGAGCCCGCTGGCGACTGGCCGATAAAGCGGCCGCAGCAGCACTTAGCAGTTGAATGGGGGCGTCATCTAATACGCAGCTGCTGCTGGAGACTGGGGGGACCGGGGCCATCGCACCACACCAGCCTCGCTAATGCATGCACGTCTGTGACCTTCTCACAAAGTCGTCCTCCAGTGTGGAAGGCTCTCCGAGGATGACACCGCACGAACTCTGCCTTGTCCAAGAGCTGGCCTGGCTTTGCTAGAAATGAAAGGGGGAGTTTGTGTCATCCTTGTGTTCTCATAAATGTTTCCATGAATGAAGATGATGGCTGCATTTTAGAGTTGGATGCATGATGGGACCACCAGTAGTTCTCCCCGCAGGGAGTAAAACTGCATTTAATGTGGAACCAAGGGGGCATCGGCACCGCCGGCGCATCAGGACAAGCAGGACGTGTGGATTTCTCATAATCAAGCACACACAGTTCTCCCTTAAGGGCTTGGCTTCAGTTTCCAGAAGTGCTAGGAGGTCCCGCATGCAAAGCAGCCTTTTTCATGACAACGCATCTACAGCCCCATGCACACCTAGGGTGAACACAATGAACACTCAGGTGCGGTGACATGGGGAGCTCCTGGAGCACCGGGAAGGGGGCCTGTCTAATGGGGAAATGAGCATCAGATGGTCTTAACTGTGCAGCTTATCCTTAAAGATCCGAGATGGTGAGTAGCAAAGGGACGAGAACCTTCTCACGGCATTACATAATGGAAGCCTTTGCTCCTGAGCGAGGCTGAGGAATTCATGTCTCTTAAGCTGCACCAGGAGGGAGGTGTTCTAGGTGCAGTCACGCTGCCTTGACGAGGGTACTCAGCCAGGACCCTGAAACCTTACACGGCCGGAGTGGATTTCCCCCTGGGGAAAGTGGCGACATGTCCTGTGAGCAAATCTGACATTATCACTCTGCTGTTATGTGTCTGAATAACACAGATAAATTTATTGTTGTTAGTACTACTATTACTAATATTACTTTTGCTCTCCATGGGTTTCATTTAATGAGTTTCTATAAAGTTCAAGGCACCTGCGGAGAGCACACCACAGATCATCTCATTGAATCCAAACCCTGTGGGTTCTGGGTCATTGCTGTCCCAACTTTACAGTGGGGGTTTGTGCTCACAAACTATGGGATCCAGAGGACCCGCAGCACCTCAGGGGTGTAACCCCAGGCCACAGGGCATCCTCGTGCTCGGGGGCTTGCCAATTTTTATTTTGGTGATTTTTTTATTTGGCTTGTTTCATTCAGTAAACCTATATGAAGTGGCTAATTAGTAACTAGGGAGTGAAGTAACTTTTCACTACTGTTCCATTATTTTTATGTGTGAATTAACTCCTTCAAAAAGATATTCTTCCAAGGACTCTAGTGCATTCACTGTTTGGCACAGTTCTGTTGAACAGAAGGCAGAGGGATGGTCTGAAGCTGAAGAATCAGTGGACACTCCCTACTTACAGGGACTCCGGGCCCCACCACTTTCTGTCTTCCATTCACCCGACCCCACAATTTCTTGTGGGTACAAGATTTGGTCAGGAAGGAGCTGGATAAGTTATTTTAAAAACAACTTAGTTCAGAAATATTATTTTCTCGGGTTCTGTTCTGCTTTTCAAGAAATAAATTAAATATGACAGGAATCAATAAGAAAGAATTCCTTAATTAGCTATTGGTTAGCTGATGTAACAAATGCTTTGACTCAATGGAGGTTTTTTTGTTGTTTTTTTTTTTTCCTGTGGCATCATTAGGACCTCTGAGTTGTCCAATCTCATTTGGAGAAAGCAAGGTTTGAGAAAGGCGATGAAGATCATCGAGTAGAGTCATTCAACAAGCATTCGCTGGACGATGTGGCACACAAGATGTGTGCTGCCAGTGGGAATACAGCAGGACTCAGAGACATTGAGAGCACAGAGGTAAGACTTCTTGGGACTGTAAGTGAGAGAAGAGACTTTCTATGAAGACAGAAGCCTAGGGCACTCTTCTCTATCAGGTGAATGTGCTTGCACAAGGGAAGAACAGTAATCCATTATAATTTTTAAGATAATTTTGGTTAAGTACTGTTTTATTTGTTGAGTGTTACTTTGAGAGAAGGGGAGGCCCAGTGCTGGACAATTGACTGCTTTCTATGCATCACAACAGGTGTCAGAGGTGGGCTTTCTGACCCATATATTCTCTCCAGGTCCATGGTCGGCATAGACCTGAGCTTCATGGCTCTCTTGCATTTAACTCTTAGACTCTCCGGTCTGAAAAGCTGGCTTCTCCCCATCATTTCCTCCCAAAAGAACAGCAATGGGCCTGCACTATGTGCACAACCTCCTGGGCTCTGGTGAACCTTGGCTTATTTATATGGACGACACGCTCAGGCCTACTGCGTGGATACCTCAGGTCTCTAGGACGGTGACGGTGATGACAGCTCGCCGGCCAGGACCAGCCACAAGGAATGTGTGGCCTGGACAGGAATAATTAATCATCCAGCACAACTGTAATCATTCCCTCAATCTGTTTCTAATACTGTGATCTGGAAACACAAAACGGATAAAGTGTTCCAAATTCCCTGAATAGGAATAATGAGCTCATTTAATAAATACCCAGTTTCAGTATATTAACATATGCCTGTTTCTACACGTTCTTATAGTTCACATTGTTACATTGCATCTTCTTTTGATTTATATAATTACCTTGATTATACAGAGAAGACTATTTATTCACACTTTTATCACATTGTTATGTACTTGAAAATTATTAGTAAATCTTTTAAATTGATTCTATTAAAAAGTAAAGCTGGTAGTTGATTGGTGTTTATGTTCCTATGGAATTTATTTGTACTCATCAGAAGATTCCCTCTGATGTCATAGTCAGATTAAGGTGCAGGGCACTATTTCTGCATAGGACCCAGGGGCAGGTGTAAATGCAGTCAAGTGCCAGTGCTCCTGGACCTACCATCGATCTGCACTCAGAGCAGGCTGCTGGTCATCTGTGTCCATCAGGAGGTTTGCAGCACTGGCCCTGAAGTAGGAGGTATCAGTTGAGCAATCATAGACTGGAGACACATGGACCTACTGGACCAAAGGCTGTCTAGTCCAATGCCCTTCTCCCAGAAGGCAAGAGCTCAGCCTTCAAATCACAGACAACTGAGAGTGGCCTTCCCTTCTGGGCCTTTCTCATGCCATATCATTAGCAGCATCCTTAGGCTTCAAGCGCAGGACATGCCACACAATCAAGATGATGGCACAAAAATGGTGCTAAAATCTCCACCCTCTCCATAGCTGCCCATCTCCAAAGAAATGCAAGAAAGACATTGAAAGAGACTCAGAGTGAGACTCAGAGTACAAAGTTGACTCTATCACCAGAAAACTGAGGGAGGGGACCCTGCAACTGTGTCAAGTTGGCTTGTTGTCTAGAGGCCTGCATTTGCTGGAGCCACCTGGCAATTACTCAGAGATATTCAAAGAGCTGGGCCCCATCTCCCATATTAGAGCAGGGGTAAAAGGTAAACAGTCACACATCAGCTCCCTTGTCTCCTGGATCTCCAGACTTGAGGAGTGGAAGTGTCAATTCTATTACAGCCGCTCTATCCATTGAGCCAGATGCCCCCAGCCAGTCACCCAAGCATTTTAGTTTCATGGTCTCAGGGATGCTTTTCTAGCCTGACATTGCTGGCTGCCTCCCTTTCCCAGGGTCAGCTCCTTCTCTGATGCTGTCTTCACTGGTTGGAGGTTGTGCCTTTGGAACTGGCTCTGAACAAGAGGACGGAGTGGCCCAGGGAGAGTGGCATCTGGAGGCACAAGGCCATGGAGGCACCATGTGTTCACTTTGGTCAGAGGATGTACATTCCAGAATCATCACTGAAAGGCTTATTGTTCCTGAAGGAGGATGGATGGCACCTTACACACACACACACACACACACACACACACACACACACACGCTAAACACAAGGAGAGCCAGCTCTCTGAGCTCACCTTTGCTGATAATTCAAAAGTGTGCTTCTTCTAAGTAGAAATTCTTGGCTGTTTAAGTCAAATTCCTAAAGATGCATAACATTTCAGTCCATGCCAACATCTCATTTATTTTTAATACATTTAAAAATATATTTATTTTATTTTTTTATTTTTAGAAAGAGAGGAAGGGAGAGGAATAGAGAGATAGAACCATCAAAGAGAGAGAAACATTATTTATCTCTGCCTCCTGCATGCCCCCTACTGGGGATTGAGCCTGAAACTCAGGCATATGTCCTGATCAGGAATAGAACCAACAACCTCTTGGTTCTTGGGCTAACCCTCAACTGCTGAGCCATACCAACCAGGCTAAATTTCATTTGTTTTTTTACCAAAGTGCACTGGCACACTTCACTTCTCAAGAGAGTTCTCCCAACACCCAGCAACACAATATTCACCAGGCTTGCCCTAGGTTTTTGCCCTGGCAGGACTCATCAATTTGAAGGAGGAAGTCACAAGATCTGGTCTGGTCACAGTGCCCTATGCATAGCCTAAAATCCCAAATGATGACCAACATAGCTACACGCCCACCCTCCTGCCTGGTGCTCAGAAGAGGGTTTTCTCGGTAATTTTTTCAAGAACTCTAAGTCCTCAACCTCAGTCTAAAAACAAAAATCCCCATTACGACTGATTAAAAAGAAGTATGAGCACATCAGGAACATTGTCTAAGAATTCCTTCTTTTTATTCCAACCATTTATCTGATCTGCATCGTTCCCATCCATTCCCTCCTTCCTGGCTGTAGATAAGCTCTACTAGATATAATCATTTCTCCCAAACAATATAGGAGAACTTCCTAACCCCTTGCTCATAACACCACTTGAACCTGAAGTTGATTATCCTTATTTTTTATGATCTGAGCCAAAGTAACACATGTCTGATTGACAGGGAGAAACACACATGTGGCCCCAGTCCACAAAGTCACACTTGTAGAAACACACACAGCAAAGGTGCATTGCCATGGAACGCCTGAATTTATATTCCTGTTTCATTATTTTTAACTCTTGAGAGGGAGTAACAAAGATTGACACTCAGTGCAACTCGAGGCAAAACACTCGGACCCAGGCCCCATTCAAATCATGGTGGCTAATTTCATCACCACCTTACAAGTGTGGGTGTGTTTCTTATTTGTTAATTTTTTTAATGGCATCGCCCCCCTCCCTGGGCCCTTGGGGACATTAGCAGGCTCAGGACCTTTGCCTTTGAACATCTTGGAGTGGAGCATCAGAGAAGGTGACGAGGGCTGGGTGGCCCCTTGACATCAGAGCCTCAGCCTCTGCAATTACGGCCACCTTTCCAGCAGACGGTAATTGAAAAGTGTGAACCACATGGGCTCCAGTCAATAATGGCGTCCACACACAGATGACACTGGGAGCTGTCTGCAGCCACCGTCCCTAGCTCTTTGCTTTTCACCTTTTATCCTTCTCAGCATCATGACTTAATCCACTCTAATGAGGTGAGCTCAACTGCCAAAACCCAGCGGCCACCCGGCTCTCTTCTGGCACTGCGTGGGGGTTTATAAGAAACTGAAAAAGAAGGGACTTAGTCAGCCTTCTGGGAGAGGGGTCGGTACTCCTTTTACAAAGTTTTCTCCCCACCAGCAAGTTGTCCCCATCCTGGCCCAGGCCCCACAGAGCTGTGTAAACTGTGCCCTCCATTAGGTGGGTACCACTCAAGGTGGCTGCCTGAACATTTACCTCCTCGGCACACATGTTTCTTCTAGTCTGAAGGACATGGCTGGTGGCCACATGCCACTGTTTACAAACAGCAGGTGACGGCCAACAGCAGCAGCAAGACTGTGAGTCCCTCTTGCCCCCTTCTCCTTCTCCATCTGTCCACGCATCTCGAGGTGTGCTCGTGCAGAGGCTAGAACCAGAGGCAAGCTGGGACCTTGGACAAAAGCAAACGTCTGAGCAGGGAAGGAAATAACCTCCTTGTGCCTCACATGGCAGCGTGTTTTTGAGGAGGAAACAAGAGTTGGTTTAATTGGTGGATCCCATATGTTCTCCCTGCTCTATCACCGAGCTCCGCAGTGCGGTAGTGAAGCCAGGAGATCAGATGTCACTGAGCTGCTCTTACACCTGCCCCACCATCAGCCTGACTCGGTGGCAGCCTGTATTAATAATTAGCTTCTTCTCTTCCTCTGACTTCACACTGCTCCGCCGTGTGTCTCGGTCCCAGAGAAGACTGGCCTGCGTCCTTCCCAGGTGAGCAGGCCAGCCGTGGGTTGGAATGCACAAACCAAATTGCTGGATTTTTCTAAATGTGCACAACCCTGCTTAGCTCTAGATAGGCATAGCTCTTATTTTTATAATTAATACAGTATTTCATTTTAATGGCTTTTTGTTGTTGTTGTTGTTGAAAGAAAGGGGGGTGAAAAGAAAAGGCAAGCACAATGCACTGAAAGCTCATGGGATTAACCGCATGGTCTTAATAAATGTATACACATCCAAGGCCGGGAGAAAAAATGTGGCTGTTACAGGGCTGGGACCTCCCCCCTTTTCTCCAGCCCTAATCTGATTTTTGCCAATTCCTTTTGATCTATCAGGGGCAGGCCAGCCAGGCCCACAAGTACAGATGGACTAAATGTGGAGATTAGCCCCTTCTCCTCCTGCCCCGGCTCCTAATACCTGCCTAAGTCTGGAATCGCGCAATTGTCTCCGAGCTGGCTATCAGAGTGGCCGGGCTCAGAAGGGGGCAGGATGAAGGCTGATTTTGTAATGGATACTTATTTTATCCCAGTGCTCTAAGAAGATTAGGCCTGGGGGTGTCACATTAGCCATGATCTGGGGGCCCCTGGTCGTCTCTTGCGGTTTTCAAACACCTCTCCTCGGCCTTAGAACAAACAGGGAGCTTGGACCCAGCGGCCCCATGTTGGGCATGAATAATCGCCCACTGCAAACTGTTTGAAGATCACAAAGTGCTGTGTAAATTACTCAGTTTGGGCTTTAGTGGGGGTGATTTGTGGTGACTTATTGAATCTTTTCACAGCTCAGAATTAAACTTTCTCGGCTGCTAACTGCAGACAGTGTAGAATGCAAGTTGAGTCGTAACTGACAGCGCTCCCCTTAGATCAACCTTTGAGAAGGCCCGGGAGAGCCAGGCACTTGGAGCCGGCCTGGCCTGCATTTCCGAGGGACGGGTGGATGTCTATTCTCAGCGGCTCTGCCAAGTTATGCTTATTCAGCATGCGACCTAAAATAGCTCTTGAAATGAAAAAAAAAAAAAAAAAGAAGAAGAAGGAAGGGAACTGCTTGTTTTGAATCACCCACATGTTTCTGGCACGATCTTCAGGGCGGTATTCCTACCAGCATATCCAATTTATTTTCTGTTTGTTTTCAAACATGGCACATTTCTTCAATTAGTGAGAGCAAACAAGTTAGAAACAAACAAAAAATAATAATAAGTTAAAGAATCCTAGTTGGGGTAGCGATGTGATTAACCAACAATCACTTAGAGGGAATGAGCCAGCTGGTAGGTTCCCATCTGAGTTAATTCTGAGTAAGAGTAACTTATGGCCCAGATGCCAGCACCACTGATGGCCATCTGAATAGAGAGAGTGAAGGGCTTTTGTATTTCAAATACATGTGAGCTGTCATTTGGGGAAGGTTCCCTGTTAACTGGCATTTTGCCTGTGTTGGCTCTATCCAGGAGGCTGCTTGAAAAAAAAATTAATTACTATGAATTTTTTTTGTCTCTATCTGATTTTGTTATTTTTGATAAATAATAATTATAAAATAAAAGATTACATAATATTTGAAATAGTGACTTTTCATCTTGCGAAATATTTTGGAAATAATGTAAGAATATGGACAAGTGCTCAAACAGGCTTTTATAGTGAAGAACGCTAGGGAGTGCCTGGATGTTGTCACTGTTCTTTTGGAAAGTAATAGTTCTAGCAAGCCGTTTTCTAATTATCCAGAAACTTATAATGAGCCATCTGAACATGTAAACATTTTAATCACATACCAGTAAGGAAAAAAATAAAAATGAGAATATGAAAGTGAAAATGTAAGTAATCATCTATTTAAGAGGAAAAGTTTTGTGCAGTTATGTATATACTTGCTTATCTTCTGGTTTACTGTTATCATGCTGCATTTTTTAAATAAATACAGACCAGAAAGTTATAGTAATTAGGATTATCAGCATTAATTTCTGAAAATGTAAACCAATGCAATCCCCCCATCTATAGAACACCCCGCATCTCCCTGATTACAGTATCTTTTTATCACTAAGGTATTTTTACTATCTAGGGAAAACCAAGAAAAATTGGGAGGCAAAAATAAAATATACGGTGCTTTGTTTTAAAATAGGATTAGAAGATGGGGGTGGGGTAAAACCAACACAATACATGTCTCCATTGTAAAGGTAAGAGAATGTCATGGTTTTTGTTGAAGCCAGGCTGGTTAACTGTTAACCATACTATTTGCCAAAATTATGGCAACAAATGCAGTGCTTATATGGGTAAATGAATCTCAATTTATACCTATATGTCTTACTATATACATTTCTGTGTCCACTGCAGACTCACAAATGCAGTTCTGATTAATGTGCAAAGAATAAAAGAAAATGTTCTAAACAAAGAAGTTTTTTGCAGTGGAGTATGAGGTGATACGAGCAATCTAAATCACTGTTTGGCCCTCAACTTTTATTCAGGTCTTATCTATCTAAATTTAGACCAGATTATTTCTTATAGAAAGATTATATCCTCATAGAAATAATTCATATGTCCACACATTTAATTAAGTCCATATTTAAGGAATTGTACTAGGTACTTCGGTGAATCATGGGTGAGAAACTTATAGAAACTTCTGACCTCTAGATTTATGGAAGTGTGTGGATGTGTGTGCAGGAGGAAGGTAAAAAAAGAGAGTTCTAAAAGTGGCAGGTTTTGATCTTCTCACCTTCAAAGTTTGCTCTAAATGCTTTGCATGTATTAACTCAATAATGTTGTGCTAATGGGACCCAGACCGGCATTTATCCTGGTGCTTCATTTTATGTCAGTATCATAGAGGGAAGCTCACTTCTATCCAGGCACAAGAGACATGCTGAAGGCTACAAGGGAGCAGGACCATTGTGGGTCAGTACTACAGGGAAACCTCCACTACATGGTCTCCTGAGGCTGGGCTGCTCATGTGCTCTCCTTATAGTATAAAGAGGATTTGATGCACATATGACATGTACACAAATTAAAGTTTCATACATCAACTCAAGGTGATTGATGATTTGCTGAACATAAGGAGATTAAATACCAAGCTGCATAGTCAAACACCCAGCTTGGAACCCCAGCATCACTGCTTTATTACTTTGAGACTTTGGACTAATTACCATTTAAATTGTTCATACCTTAGTTTTTTCATCTGTAAAATGGGAATAATAATAACAATAAATTCCAGTTCATAAGGTTTGGTGTAAATTTTAGTTCTAGGAATAGAATGAATCATTGTAAACATTAATTGTATTATGTGTTAAGCACCTACCAAGTGTCAGGCTCTAGCACAATTTATATAGAAAATGTAAAAGAACAAGGTAGGCCATGTTGTCACAGACATGGGGACAAAGATAGAAAGGTATCAGGAGAGGTATGTAAGAGAGAATAATTCCCTTAAAAAAGAAAATGTCTCTGCTATGAAAATGCATTACAAATTATTATCTAATAAAGAAAGAAGGCAAGGATGGTTTGATCTATAATAGTTTCAGGGGAAGATCAGGCTAAGAAAGACTTAAAGAATGGGAGATCTAGAAAAGAATATAGGTGTTTCTTTTAAAGGTCAAGACTGTGTGATTCAAATTTGCAACTAAAAGACAACACTATTAGGCAACAAATGTCTGAAGTTGAAGGTCAGGTGTGTGAATATTCAAAAGTCCAGAATTTTTATTGCAATGATTGGTGTTCATCTTGTGCATACCAATGGGGAGATGTGAAGTATGGTAGAACCAGTGGGAATTATTACAAATGTCATAGAGAGAGTTGAAGTTAGCATTTTGCACAAATCCCCTAGTTGAGCATGTGCAAAACTCAAATTAGAGAGGTATAGCAAGCAGGTAGGAGAAAGTCAGAAGGTATAGCAAAGGACCAAATGAGAGATGGTAAGACTTTAAATTGACTGGTAACAGTGGGAATAGAAAAGAGGAATTACAAGAGTAACAGTGATAATAATGATTAGGGTATTGCAATATCTACCACCTATTTCATGCAAATATTGGAAAGCACTCACATTGCCTCATGTAATTGCATTCATACATGTCTAATTCCAGCTTTATATTCTTGCTATTACTTCATAGCTTTTCCCTTAAAGCTAATTTATTGAGTATTACTTGGTACCTGACATTATTCTTGACACTTCACATTCATCTACAAACTTATTGATCCATTCCAATAGCCCCGTGTAGAAAGATCACATGGATGAGAGGTGAGCAGCTGCTAGAAGGTTCATGAAATGAGGCTAAGTATATTTCATCACCGTAAATTTGTTGCTTGGTCACTTCTATATGTATATACAGACAGAGATGTATGATATTTACCTTAATACTATCTAATTATTCAGTTTTTGCAAATACATTAAACAAATGGTTACATAAATTTTAGAAATATTAAAATTGCTATAATTTAGTATAAAAAAGTCTGAGTAAGATATGATCTATTATTATCAGTGTTTGTCATCCACCAATCCTGTTAAAAGTCCTGATTCTCACATCCCACAACTAGAGATAGTGAGTTAGTAAGGAAAGCTGCACCAGGGCCCCAAAATCTGCATGCTAACAAGCTCCCAGGTTACTTTGCTGCGATTTGAGAAATCTGATAGGATCTTGACCTGGTCAGTCTTCTCTCTGGACAGTAGCTGATTGAGAAACTGTTTTATAAGTGAAGACTGAAAGAACAAAATGTCTGAAGTGAAAAGGCAAGTCAGAATTTTTAATGCTTTGTGATGTGAGATATGAACAGGCACTCACTGTGAGACCTCAAATCCCTTCATTTAAGGACATTTCCCAATCTACCCCCTCATTGGCATCTCTGCAGAGCAAATGTGTTTGCTCCGCCTTCTATTTCCACACCTATATTTATGTGACCCTGGATTTTCACTTCTTCATTTGCATATTGTTGTTTCAACTAGACAAACAGATTTGCCTCAGTCACTTGTCATTGCATTGCTGATTGTAGGACCGTTTTCCAAATGGGTAACTGAGTGTGATGCCCTGATTTAGCCATTGCATGCTGCTTTTTATGCTGCCTCATGGCACTCTCACATTCTCTCAGGACCCTGGTGGCTGCAGGTCCTGCTCACCTGCAGGCAAGGCACAGAAGTTTAATTTGACTCTTCTTCACTGCCTCATCCTTTCTTGTCTCTTGTGTGCAGGAGGGTTCTCAGACTCAGACTCCACAACAAGACTTCCCTGGGGTGGGAAATTGCTCCAAGGAAAGGCAGGCAAAGGTCAGATTTTAGAAAGGAAGTGATAGTCCTTTGAAAATTGCAAGGGTCAGTTCAATAATTACCCAGCTCAAGTAAGCCATGGCCCCAGCCCCCCCAGTTGCAAAACACGCCACGGGCTCTTTTGTAATAACTTGAAGCCTCCGTCAGGCATGCTGGCTGTTTCCCTAACACCTATGGCCACATTCTCTCAGCCTTGTGACATGGCTGTCAATCCTGCAGGTTTATTAATAGAGATTAATCAATAAAGATGGAAATGGGACTCTGGAGCAGTGGGTAAGATCAACCAACTGCAGGGCAACCCCAGCCTTTTGCTCGGCCCCTGATCTTTAATTGATGTCTCCTGCCCCAAAGGTGCATCTGCTAAGGAGGCAACACAGGAAAAATTCAATCCTGTAGTAAATCCTGCCTCTTTCTCTTGTGTTTACTGCGGAGGCCCATGGAAGAGGTCCAGGGAGGAGGCACTGACTGTTCTGGGAGGCAACTGGGCATCTACCTGCCTTCTAGGAGGTAGGGGTGTCGAACTCAATCAGAGAAGGGGCCAAAATCTAAAATCCAGCCTAAATCGCGGGCCGAATGGTTTACTGAACAGTCATAAACTGTCATTGTGATGGAAACGCAGCGGAGTGCAGTGATGACAGCGCTGTGCGGGCCACATTGCAAGGCCTGGCGGGACGGATTTGGCCCGCGGGCCTTGTGTTTGACACATGTGCTAGAGGGCCACCCTTCCATCATGGCTTTTACTGAGACTGAGCCTGTTCAGTTTCAGCTACTGGGTTCTTAGCTCCCTCCTTCTCTCCAAATGTACTCATAGGTCTAGTTTCAAAGAGTCACAATGTATCTGTTTTAAATTAATGTGTGATATAATAATGTTTACTTAATTAAAAGTTGTTATGTTATCTTGCAAAATGGAGGGTTATCTGTCAGAGATACACATGGTTAATGTTTGAAACACTGCTTTTTATTCTCTTTAATGCCTACATGTCTTGTGAGTGCATCCGAATTGCAATTGTTGTATGCACCTACTTACTTAAGCCTAAGGAGGTGTACTATCTCTGATACACCTCCTTAGGCTTAAGTTTCTCTGTGGCTGCATACTCTGTAGAAACCACGATCTCCTCTGAGATTACGACCACATCCTGAGACTTTCCTAAGGAGACATTCCTTCAGTGGAACTGCTGGACCAAACTATGTAGACACACTAAAACAGTTACTCCATTGGATCAAAATTCTCCACAGAGAATTGGTGCCAAATTTAAAATCCAGCCAACACTCTGGGAGAGGTGGCTCAGGGAATGGTGGGCTTGCTGACATTAATGGAGCAGCAAAGCTGTGTTAATTTACATTTTATCTGATGCAATAATGTCAGGTTATAATTTCATAACTTTACTGGATATTTTTGTTTTATCTTATATTTCCAAACTCATGTTTTTTGGGCCATTGATATTTAGTAGAAATTATTCAATATGTACTAAGGATTAAATTAATAATCTGACACATGGCTTATATCTTTTTCTAGTTAGAGTGTTGTTGATGCCATCACTTTTGAGTTTTTTCTTTACTAAATGTGCCTAGAATGTGGCATTCTTCAGATTAGATAAATAAAAATATTTGTATTAATTCTGTAATCTATTAGAATAATATTTTTCAAAGAATATAACTTGAGTGTCTGTCTTTTATTCCTAAGTACTTAGGTTTGGACATTAGTTTCTGCGTGATGTTTCCTTCCTCCTTCCATGTGTTGCATTTTTGGGCTGTTCTGAGCCACATGAGTGGCAGTCTGTGTCTCTCACTCACTGTCTCTTTTCCCATGTGTAACTCAAGAAAAACCGTCACATTTACCTTTAGAATGTATCCAGATTTTAACTACAATCCCATTGGCAGGACTTCCTGTGTCACTTAGGATGGAGAGCTGGCCTCCACTTTCTTTTCTCTCTGTTTTTTCTCCATCACTCCTACCATCCTCTGATGTACTGTAGTTTGTTTGTTTGTCCATCTCTCTCCACTGGAATATAACCCCCAGGAGGCCAGACACCTGGCTGATTTATCTTTGTATCCTCAGAACCTGGACGAACACATGATAGCAATTAGTGCTGATAAATATCTTCCAAAGGTAATGGTCTTAGCACTGTTATAATTTATGTCTCTTTGTTAATAAGTTTAAACATTTTCTATTTTTCTGTTGTGTGAGTAACCAGTTCATATTTACATCCTTTTCAGCATATATATATATATATTTTATCTCATGTGCTCTGAAGCACCCTCTAAAGAAATGTCTCAGACCATCATTGTTAGTATATTTTGCTGCATTCCATCCCATAAGAGCTGGGATCTCTCTAATGATTACCTCTGCTTCTGCTCAGATAGACCCACAGTAAAGTCAGGTTATGCATGGCGTCATATCAGAAGCAAAGTTTCATCCATGCACCGGCACTGAAGCATACACTATACTACGTTGCTTCTTCAGCACAGATGAATTAATGTTAGTCTTGAGTCTGAGAGGCCTGCTAAATGTAATTCCCCTTAGACTGAGATGAGAGACGACCCAGCTGAGCCAGCCCTGTGTCTGGGTTCTGAGGCCTGTCACAGGGGCTCACTGTTGGCCCTGCAACAGCAGATTATTATCACGCACCTATTGGAAAGGAGGTTTGCATCCTGCGCCCCCCGGTGAGGTGTTTATGATTTGTTCAGCGGCATTAGCGATTTCTGCTTAAATGTGCATTGGACCATGTTTATGCACATTTCATGAATAATTAAAAATGAAAGTCTAAACATTTCATGTGCAGGGATTTGCACATGATTCTCATAATAAAGACAATTGCCCAAGGTCTTAGAACTTAATCAAGAACACAGGGTGTTTCAACAACAAGTTGTTTATAATGTAGGCTACGCATGAGAAATTTAAGTCCCCCGTTTATAAAGGTGGTTCATGGGATCTGATTCATATAGTCTATACTAAAGCTGGAGCACATTCCAATATTCTAACATTTTAAATGTTCCCTGTCTGTTGTCATCTATAAAGGCTAATGTATTTTCTACTGGGTAATAAAACTGGTGCTTTTTAAAGCAATCACATTGACCTCTGCCACAAAATAATTGGAGGAAAATGATGTATTGCCCTTGTGAAACATTCTTCCCCAGGAGCCTGGCCCAAATTTTCAGGGAGAAGTTTTTCAGAATGAAGATACTCTGAGGGTCCCCCAGGACAAAAACCTGCCCAGAGCCCAGGATCTCCTCAGTAGAGCTGTCTCATGTCCTACTCCTGCCCCTGCCTGGCCTATCTAGCAGGATGTCTCCTTTGATTTTTCTCCTCCCAGCCATCACTCTTGAGTATCTTTACCCCTTATCATCTATTCTGTATCCCAAACCATGTGCAAACAAACCTCATATCCTCCATTCTTCCCACGCCCCAAATGTTATCATTTCATCCAGAGAAGAAGCCACAGAGAAAGAGGCCTGGGTCAGATCCCACCCTATTGATCTCAAAAAGAGCATGGCCCTATGGACACCTTGGTCTTGGACTTCCCAACTCCAATTTGTGAGAGAGTAAATGTCTGTTGTTTAAGCTGCCAACTATGTTGGCACCCCCAGGAGACCAGCACACCCTCACCAGATGGGCCCTTCTCCTTTTTGTCATGTGTGCATCATACTGTGGAGGGAGAGAAGCTGGAGGACCTTTGAATATTGACTCAGATGCTTAAGTTGGAATAAAAAAATTTAGATCTAGTTAGGATGATAAAAATATTCAACTCTTTTACATTAACATATAATTGAGACTCAGAGAGATTAAATAATATATGAGGCTATGAGGACCAAAACAGCCATGATCCTAGTACTTGCCTCTCAAGTCTCAGTGAAGTGTTCTTTCTATTTCCTGATTCTTTTACTTAAATTTGTATTCCAGTCTATGGAAAGAGTCCATGGTTGCCAAGCTTCTTACTATTGGGAACTGCTTTAGTGTCTACTGCCATGGCCAGAGCTCTGAGTGTTGACATGATTTCTGGCCACATCTACCTTAGCAAAAAGGTGGAGTTAGGGCAGCTCTACAGATAATTCATGCCATTTCAGACATTCCCATACCTTATGTGGAAGTTTTTGTGTTTTTGACCTGGACTTGGTTATTTCTTTTGGTTTTCCATGTTCATGTTCTCCTGAAAGAGGACAGCAGCTTCCATGACTACTTCCTCCACACTAATGTGGCTCAAAGGCAGAGGGAGAGAGGATATATATTTTTTTTATTGAGGATATTTTTTATAGAGAGAATTGAAGACCCCTAAAACTCAAGTATTAATGGTGTGTATTCTGAACACCAAGCACACCCATCTCTTAAAAGTTTCAAGAGAGAAACCAAGATTACAGGTTTCTGAAAGGAGGGGTTTTCAGAAAGATAAACCAAGTGGAGGAGGGGAGGATGTTCAGAGAAAAGAAACTGAGGAAACACATGTCTCCAAACACAGGAAGAACTAAGTTCATGAGCCCAGTGACCTCCATTGAATGTCTGCAGGTTTTCTCCAGACACACTCAGAGAAGGAAGGAATGGACCTACAGGCAATGGAATTTGAGGAAGCTGACACGAGAGGGAGGCTACCACAGCCCTTCTCACCTTGATATCAGGAACTCCTCAGGAACATGGAAGGGTTGGCTATCCACCAGAGGAAGCAGAGAGGGACCAAGGGGAGTAGGCAAGGGAGGACAGCTGTGTACAGGTGATAGGATCACATGATGACTGTGCATTGAGGGTCCAACAAGCATGTGCTGCAGAGCAAAGTTCAATGTGCAGATTTTCTCCAGCAGCTTCATCAGTCAGCACTACAAAAATCCCCAGGAGCTTCCCAGGGACACTTTAAAGAAAAACACTCAATACAAGTGATTCAAAGCAACTCCTGTACTTATCGTGGACTGATCAAGAATTGAAAGAAGGAGTTTCCTGGTTGCCCATGAGAAACCTGATGTACAGATAGCCATGCAAATCCTGAAAGCTTAATGAATCACTGCATGAAAGAGATGGATTCCAGCCCTGGGGTCTGGTGAGAAACCCAAGCTCCGTGGCACAGAGATCAGCTTCCTTGTCCCACAGAGGGGACTTCACAGTCACCAGATCCATAGCCCCATGGCCCCATGGCATGTGGGGACCTGAGAATTGGCCTGCAATGTATGGGTAGGATAAAAATAAAGACATGGTTGGCAAGTGGATTGTGCAGTGCGATGCAATATTTTCTTGTGTACTTCTGGTGGAACAGTGTGGGTCACAGGTGACTTACCCCTTCACTATTAACAATGCTGCAGAAATAAACTGTATGTCCACTTATCTATCAATTCATCCACCTTGATAACCGTAGAAATGTACTTATGTCTGGACATAGCTCTAGTTCTCTGAAGAAAAAGTAGCACAAAATCCTGTGGAACAAATTTCTGGACCTAAAGGGATTGAGGCATCTCATGACCTTTCAGCATCTGCAGGAACAAAAAGGGAGAGAAGGAAGGGAAGAAAAGAGGGATAAAAAAGAGAAGGAAAGAATTTAGGAAGAAAGGGAGGAGGCTGTATCTAGCTGGAGATTAAGTGTTTGTTTATGTCCGTTTAATAGTAAATAGAGCAAACCTTTGTGACAGTTGTTCCTTTTAGAATGAAATGATTAGACTGTGAATTGCAGAGGCTGGAGAGCAAGTAAAACAAATAAACAAAAGGTGATTTTTATTTCCTTGCTGGACGGTCTGTCCAAACCAATGAATGCAATTTCAGGGCAGGGCCCGGGAAGCAGCAGTCCACACAATAAGCAGCCAGGCTCAGCCCACCGGGTACAACAGACTAAAAATAATCAAGGAAAAAGGGAAATCTATATAAAAGAGGATAATCTCAGCCCTGGTGCACAGGGGAATAGCTTTTACTGCAACATCCAGAGAGGAAGTGGAGAAGCAGCATCTGAGAGCAACGTAGTGCAGCCTGAGGTGTCGGCAGCTATGTCACTGAGCTACAGTCTGGTGACAGGGAGAGGTGGCTGGGGGCACCTCTCCACCCACAGCCCCTCCATTTCCCAGGGAGACCCTGCCTGCCCCTGGCTGCTCCTCTGCTGCGTCTCCTTCCCTTCTGTTACCTGGCCAGTCTCTAATGTGTTTTCTCTCAGTGTTCGCTCCGTAATGATCCCTGTCTCCTACAAAGGCCACAGTGTAAATGAGACGTGACACCGCTGCAGTGAGGCAGTGTTTAAATTGAAATATTATAGGAAGGGCAACACACTGCAGACCTTTGATGTTACAGCCCCTGTCTCAGAGGGGAGCTGTGAATACAGAAGCCATTGTCGACGGCAGAGTTAGTTGTCATTTCTAAGAGGCAGAGGAGAGAGCAGACAGAGTCAATAAAAGTAATTCCAATTGTGTGAGCAGAGCAAGGGCTGAGGGCTCACAAAGCTGGTCATCTAGCCGGAGGATCATTCAGTTGATTTCAAATGGCTTAAATACATTAACGTGTGGTGGACACACAGCCATCACTTTTTTTTTTAAAGAAAAATAAGCACAAATATAAATCATGAATGAAATGAACCTATCAATTAAATCATAAAAATTCAAAAAGGACCCGAGTTACTATTAATGAGAGGATAGCTCAAAGATGGTGACTTCTCCCCACCCAGAAGCTGGGCCACACAATGGTGTGTTCATGCCCTTTCACTTAGTTCAAAACAGGCTGAAGATTACTTTCAATAAACATGGGTAATTGTTCAGAACTCTAAGAATGGACTTGTTCACAGATCACATGATTCTATATAGAGAAAACTCAAAATATATTTTTAAAAACTGTCGAACCAATAAGTGAATTCAGCGAAGTTGCAGAATATAAAATCCACATACAAAATTCAATAACAAGATGAAAAGAAAATTAAGAAGACAATTCCATTTAAGATAGCATCTAAAAAATAAAATGCCTGGAAATAACCTAACCAAGGAGATAAAAAACAAACAAACAAAAAAAAAACTTGTACATTGAAAACTATAAAATGTGTCTAAAAAATTTAAATATATAAATATAAAGACCTCCTGTTTTAATAGAATAAAATATTTTATATTAAGGAGCTAATACCATTCAGAGTGACCTACAGATTCACTGAAATTCCTATCAAAATCCATATAACATTTTTTTCCAGAATTTACAAAATGTATCCTAAAACTTATATGCAATATCAAGGGACCATTAACAGCTGAAATAATCTTTAAAAAGGACAAAGTTGAAAGTCTCACACCTGAAAATGTACAAAGCTACAATAATGAAAACAGTGTGGTACTGATATAAAGATAGACATATAAACCAATGGACTAGACGGGATAGCCTAGAAATAAAACCCTGAACATATGTTTAAATGATTCTCAACAAGTCAATTATTCTTGGACATGACAACAGAAATGCAAGTAACAAAAGAAAAAAGCAGAACTTGTGCATCAAAGAATACAATCAACAGAGTAAGTCAACTCACAGAATGAAAGGAAATATTTGTAAATCATGTATCTAATAAGGAATTAATTCCCAAATACATGAAGAAGTTCCACAAGCAATAACAAAAACAAACCAATTTTTAAAAAAAACAGTCAAAGGTCTTGAATAGACACTTCTCCAAAGGTATAAATCATCAATAGCACATGAAATAATGTTCAACTGCACTACTCAATGGGTAGTTGCATATAAAACTGCAATGGATTCACATAGGATGGCTATTACCATATTAAAAACAGAAGACAAAGTGTTGGTGAGGATATGAAGAAATTGGAATTCTTCTATACTATTGGTGAGAATGTAAATTGGTCCAGCAATATGAAAAGCAATATGGTAATTCTTCCAAAACCTAACCCTAGAATTACCTTATGGTGTAGCAATGCCACTTCTGGGCTTGTACCCAAAAGAAAGAAAGTAGACAAGTACATAGAGGGTGTGGTATAAGAAAATGGACAAGTACGTAGAGGGCGTGATCTGCAGGAAGGGATACATCATAGTTGTGTGGCATCTTGCAGGAGGTTGTTGTTTTTTTTTTTTGTTTTTTTTTTAAGCTGTTTTTCTAAACAACTGGTTAGAATATTTTGTTTTACTGCTCATAGAATTAAAGGATTTTGAATACATTGATTTATCTGATTCAAATAATAGATTTGCACCAGCTGCTTCTCCCACACTGGCAAGGGTGTAGAGAGCTAACCAGACTCTCCAGGTGCCAAGGTCAATGGCAGAGGGTATAGAGAGCCCCTTGGGAATGCACACAGATGATCTTTAATTATCATCAGCTGAACTCTAGGCATAGGCAGAGCCACACCTTGGGAACATGTTTCCCCAAAATGTGGGAGACTGTTAACAGTACTGATTTTTTATCTTTATCTATGTGCTTGGAATGAGGAAGGAATAGCACCTTGACTTAACCAGATCTTGCTTGATATGCTAAATCCCAGGAATGAGGAAATGAATAGGACCTGGGCAGGTCCAAAACTTCTTTGACCTTAAACCCCCCTTTGGAAATAAATAAATGGGCTGTGTTGTCTGTGGTGGGTGTTGACTGTCTCTCCATCAGAGTGGCAGCCCCCCCACCTGGATCCCAGCTTGAATCTATTTCTGTGTCTTGGTGTCTTTTTTCTTTTCTTTAATTTCTTAATCCCCAGCTCCTCCACTCAGGAACCTGTCGTTTTCCATGCAGGTTACGGAAAACAGAGAAACAGCGCCCCTCCCCCCCCCCACCCCTCCACACACACACACACACACACACACACACACACACACACACACACACACGAGGGCAGTTTGGAGTAAATTGTAAATTAAAACCCAGGAGTCAAAGTTTGGTTTTCTCCTGTAGTCTATAGAGTAGGATGTCAAATGGGGAGACACAGACCTACATGGATGGTAGAGGCAAAGATGAAACAACTTCAGTTCTGCATTTGCTCATTTTGTCCTGGAATAAAAATAGCAATAAACCAAAAATTCAGGATTAAAGTCCTGCCACTGCCTGTTGCTACCTCAACTGCCTCATGGGGAAAAAAAGAAAGAAAGAAATTAGGCTAATTACAGCACTACTACCCTGGGTGTTGTAAAAATAAAATGAGATAATGGACATAAAAAATACCTAAAAGTGAAACACAGTTGGTTATTAATTTTATTACTAAATAATATATCTGGTCTAAGAAGATAATTGTCTAAAGTACTATCTTTCTATATCCTAAATTACCACAACAATACAGGAAAACGTGTATTGGGAGAACTAAGCTAAAGGTGTTCTATCAGACAATTGCTCTTCCCCAGGGTGCTTTTAGCCCATGAGATAAGTTTTAGCTTTCTCTGTGTGGGTGGTGAGGTGTTAGTGGTAATGGAATGGACACAAAAACACAGTGGAAACATTTCTATGCCATACAGATGTTTCTGCTCTTAGTGCTTTTGATGTTGCCATCTGATAAAGAAAGCAAACACAATTTTGTTGCCATAAAACCCTTATTTTCCCCACCCAACTGTTTTCTCCCAGGTTGTTGACCCTATTAAGGGTGAGATTGAATTAGTGTCTTCAGACTTGAATCTGAGTTCCTTCCTCTCCACATCCACCTGGGACCATTAGTGAGGGGCAAAGAGTTGGAGTTCTGGCTCATCTCACCTCCTCAGCTTTAATCACAGCTGCTGGTTTTAGTTTTATATATTGGGCTTCTGGTTAAGACATTAAAAAAATAATAAAGGGTTATACTGCTTTAAGGGAAAAAAGGCAGAAAGGGAGATTCAGATGGTAATTGTTCCACTAGTGCCAGTTGTTTGCTTCCGTGCTCACTAGAAAAGTCATCTTCTGAGCACCTGACCATGACTAAAAGAGGAGAATTAAAGTGTCTGAAATAAACCAAACAGAAGCTGAAATTCTCTTTATGTGAGGCCAAGTCTCCCGTCTCATCTCCAGCACAAACTTAAATAACTAAAATAAGCTGAACCATTCTTAGAGTAACTTTTCTGTTATCTGACTTACTACAAAGTACAATTCACTGTTGGAGGCTTATTCAGACCTGAAAGAGGTAAAATATTATTTTTCCAAGAAAGAATACCATTTCCATTTCTGGGAAAATTGATCAGTTAGCAAATCACTTAAAATGTGCAGAACATCCTATTTCTGAATCTTTCTAAATGATGAAACAAGTATTGCAACTTTTTCTAAACAGCTGGTTTTATTACAGTGATATGTCTTTAAGGTGACCAACAGTTCTGGCTTACCCCAGACCAAGAGGATTTCCTGGGCAGGGTCATAATCATTGCTAAAATTGGACATATCTGAGGGTCATGGTCACCCTCTGAGCCTGGTGGCTGTATGTCATCTTCAATGACTCATCAACTCATCCCCTAAATATTCAGTGACCAACTCTTGGGTGCTAATTCAGCCTCAGGGTATCCCTGTTATAATTTACCATGTAGGATTTGCCATCTACCAAGCCAGGGAGAGAGGGTTTAAGAGCCCTAAGGTCCCTGGATCTGAAAGTCTTGGAATTCAATAGCAGAAGCAATCGCTACCAGAAAGAAGCAGAAGACACCATGTGAACTGTAGACTCAGAATGACCAAGAATAGAACATCTGCAGACAGATGGGAGGGATGTTTAAATAAAGAAAGAGTATAAAGACACAGAGACAATGACTGATCTTTTTTTTTTTTTTTTTTTTTTTTTTTTTTTTTTACTTTTAACCACCACATTTCAACACCTCCACACTCCTATAGAACCCTTTTTGGCTGTACCTATAGACCCCCACACACTTTTCCAGGGAATCGTGGTACTGTCAGAAGCCAGATGTGTACATGTGCTATCATAGCCCAACAACACTGTGCAATATTGAGTCCTTGTAGTGAACTAGGCTTTGGAGAGAAAGCAGTGAGATGTTAGACTAAGTTTCTTCCTCAAGGACTTAGAAAAATGGTGGAGTCAACTGGAAATAAACAAGGAGGTAAATAAAGAAATGAGGTGACTGGTTACAACTGTGCAACCAGGGGAAGAACAAGTCAAGTAATAGCATGAAAAGTGATTAGGTGGGTGAGGCTGTTTGGAACCAGGGACACCTTCTCCACAAGAAAGGAGACAGGAAGACCAGAACCAAGAAGAAGGGATTGTCAGGCAGTAGACCTGAGTGAGAGTACATAGGTCTGCTGGAGGTGAAGGTAGATGGGGCCAATGAAAACAAACACAACCTAAGAGAAGGTTAAGAAACATGAGTGGGGGCAGACAGAGAGCAGAGGTATGACTTCTAGTTTTGTCTTTGGAGGGTTTTAGCAAAGGAATGATATGATTCTGCTTCCTTTTTCAGATAACCACTCTTGATGATGAATAGAATATGGACATCATGGCTGCATGAATGGAATTCTACACGTTCAGTGAGAAAGTACTATGACCTGGATGAGAGTAGACAAAGGAGATGGTGGGCAGGGTAGGTACTGAAATAATCTCTGAAGGTAGAGTTTGAAGGATTTGTGATGAGATAGAGTGAGGGTAAAAAATAATGGGAAAAATCTAGGCTATCTCCAGACTTTTGAGATAAACAATTAGTGAGAGGCAGTGGACTTCATGGCAGTGGGGGACTCCAGGGAAGGGACAGATTTAGGGTTGAGATGTGACTCAGGGGCTTCACTTAAATTATCCTTCAGGTGCCCAAACTGAGACAAGGGACCAGTTGTCCTTGAGTGCAACTCATGGATGATAGTGGAATCATGGCGTGGGCATGCTTCCAAAGGGCAGAAATAATTGCATAGAGAAAAGGGCCTGACCCCAAGTTTTGGTTCTTTCAGAATTTAGATATAACTAAGAGAGAAGGTGACTAGGAAACAGAACCGAGAAGGAGCAGCAGTTGTCATCATATAAAATTGGGGTTTGTTGTGCTGGGAAACAAAGAAGGGAGTAAACTGCTTGCCATCCCCAACTCATTAGGCCACTAATTACATGATGTTGGGTGAGATTTTTCTAACTCAGTTTATGTAACTGTACTTCCCTTAAAGCTTTATGAGCAATCACTGAGATACTGTGCACTAACATTTGTAACTAGTCAGGTGCAGAGTAGGCACCATTACAGGTTAGCTCTTCTTATTACCAGCAATTTAAAGAAGTGCTTTCTGGTCCACCTTCTTTTATATTACCTGTGTCCCCAGATGATTAGGGTAAGCTAAAGAATTATTCTTTTGTCCCAGGTGCCTATTTTCTAAGAGGAGGCCTGCTTCTTCTATGTGGACTCAGGCTCAGGTTGGGCATTAAAATAATTTGTCAGCAGTAAGCACACTGTGCTGGCTTCCACTGAAAATTCTTGGTGCTCTTAGAAAAGACTGATTTTACTTATTACACTCTATTGTATGTTTATGAAGAGTCACCACATATATGCTTTATCAAAGCTTCTGGAAAATGCTTATTGGATGGGCTTCAATGAATTGTATTAGTTTTCTATGCAACAAATTTAATGCCATCAATTAACACTAACTTATTATCTTCCAGGTTCATAAGTTAGAAATCTACAATAACATAGGTCTCAATAGATTAAATTTGAGATGTCAGCAGGATTTGTATGCTTTCCAAATGATCTAGAATAAAGTCAAGCCTTTTTCAGATCCTAGATGATACCCACCAACATTCCTTGGCTGGTGGCCCCTTCCTCTGTAGTCAAGATCAGCCACATTCTTCCTCAAATTGCATTACTTTAACTTGCTTCTTTCTCACATCTATTTCCCAAACTCTTTTTTGCTTTCTCTTTCACTTTTAAGGACTCTTGTGAAGACATTGGAGCCACAGGATAATCTATGATTATCTTATCTTAAGATCTGAGATAATTGCCTACATCTGATTAATCACCTTAATTCAATTCACTCTGCAATCTTTACTCTCCTTTGCCATATACAGTACCAAATATAGTCACAGTCCTGTGGATGACATTTTATGGTGGGTCAGCATTCTTGGAACTGTATGCAAAAATCACCATATTTGTAGGTTTGAAAGTTTTTGTTTTGTTTTATGTTTTTTCCTGGAGAGAGAAATGATCAAAGTTAGTAGACTAAAGAAAAGGTTAGAAGCACTGTTTGAGCAATGGCACAAAAGACACCTGTCCACACAGCGGCAGGGTGGATATCTTCCACACACTTATTGTTTTAATTATCAAGCATTTGTCATCAATCAAACATCATTTGTCAGAGCAAATCAGTGTCCAAGCTAACCCTTTGTCCCGGACACAGGAAAGGGCCCATCTTTTTCCAGCTCAAATGTAGCTGCCATAGTACAATCTATTCACATTTTCCTTGGAACGTTCTAGTAATTACTAAGATTTAAAACAAAAACACTATACATATTGATTAACCTGACTTTGAAACCAGAAACCAGCCAACTGACAAGCAACCCTGTCTCTGTTTTTACATAAATAGTCATTGTTTGTTCTTGTCATTGTTTCTTTGTGAACCCGAACTCATGTATACAATGCACAAGGCTTGTCTTTAAGCAGCCAAAGCCAGTAATTGAGAACTGACCCTGTTGATTTGGACAATTCTCTAGGTAAATGCTGCACTGGTCAGAGACAATAGAATCCTATTATACACCCTGTTGTCTTTCTCAGCCTCTATCTGTCATCAGCGTCTTACTCACTCAGAGATAAAACAAATCAGATAAAAGTTGAATGCACTGAAAACTTGTTGACTAACAGGTTATTGTCTTATCTAAATCAGATGACATGAATGGAGCCTATTTAACAGAGGACATATCTATGATGACAAAGGTGCATTTTTACCCAAAATGTCATCAGATGCCAACATTATCATTCACAAGAAGCAGAAGCTGGCTTCCTGGTAAAGGGGGGAATCAAGGGAAGTTCAGAGGTGAAGGGAAGTTACACTCTCACAACTCACAATGGTGTAAACTTAGTCACCAGGAAGCTGAATGATGTTCCACAGTCACAAGGGATCGCTGCAGATCAGCTCTTTCTAGACATCTCGTCATGTAACTTCCTTGTACCATGGTGTGAGAATTTTATCAGCCACTTCCCTTCAGCATCTTGACTGATCTGAGTTTGTTGCCAGCACACAATCCACATGCAACTTAATGGGGTCGGGTAGGGGGGTCATAAACCTGTTCCCATTTAAGGTCTATTTCTGGTGGGGTGCTAGATCATATAGTCTTATTCGTGACCTGAATACATAACTTTATCCTGGATTTATACACATGATTCACTGCTTTTGTGTTCCCCTCAGTGCTCCAGAACACAAAAGCAGACTGTGTACATGACAAAAACCTCCCACTTGCCCGGGGAGCGGTGCTGCCCCACTGACCATGACGCTGAGGTGTATTAGCAAATACGGTGGTGGTGGGCTCTCTAAGTTTTTGGATAGAGGTGTTTGTGCTGAAGATCATCAGTCTCTTCTGTATGGAGCCTCTCATGGCCTGCTTCCATCATGAAAGCAGCCGGTGGGGGTCTACGGGTGCCCGAGCCCACAATGAACCGCATCGCGCAGCCGCAGCTGGTATCTCACCTGTTCCCAGCCGATCTGAAGGCTGGAGAAATTCTGCAATTTAGCAAGCAAACTTAAGTCATTATTAGAAATGACAGGGAAACCTGATGAAATTGTACTTTCAATTGGAAAACAAAATTGCAATCAGACCAACATGACTTCCTCCTGGTCTGACCATGCTAATGCCGGCCGAGACACGGGCAAATGTATTTAAAAGTCATCATGGAGCATTACCGTGCGATCTCCTTTCAGTGGCCTTTATTAATATAAAACTTCAATTTGCATGTAAATGTGGTCAACTTTCATATCATCAAAATACATGAGGCCTGGGAAAGTAATGAATTGAAGTTGGATGCAGCAATTACTGACGTTTATAAAGAATTTTAAAGAGGTCAGTCTAGCCGGGGCTGAGAAAATGAGGAAATCAACAGGGAATATTGTCAATATAGCAGCCGGGGGAGTTGAAGTCAGTCCCAGGTGTTGGGAGCGAGATGATGATTAATAGACAAGGAGCGAGTCGCCTCTCACCCAGAAGGGCTCAGCCAGACCCCAGGCTGGGACATGGCATGAAAGGTTCTTGCCGGGTCCCCTCTTGGCTGCCTGGCGGGCAGTCCAGGGGGAGTCAGTAGCGAGTGTTTATGAGCCGGAGTAGCGCTGAAGGTTTAATTGGGCTCCACATCCTTCAGCGCCTTCAGTAGTGGAGACGCAGTTTAACCTTTTTCCCACCTCAGACACTACAGAGCCACGGGATTTTAATAAGGCAGTCGCCTGACGGCTTGGCTAAACATTGACTTAGTTGCTAAATTGAGTTAAACTGCCTTAGTGCGTTGTAATGGCAATTTATAAGTTGCCTGATTTTTTTTTAAAACAGGAAATATTTATCCAAGGCCCCCTGTTCCATAAATCCTCAACCACGTGACCTGAATTGGGGGATTTTCTTTGTCTATATGTACTAACAAGCTAACAAGCAACGTAATTTTAAACATGCCTGGAGAAAATCAATGCAAAGATAGAAATACTGCTCTAATTTTGGAGAATTTTATTGCACATTAAGCAGGGTCAGAGTATGTCTTATGAATGTGCCAACCACGTTTGCTCAATGTGACATTACTGGTCCAGGCTTCTCCAGACTAGGTTTCCAAAAAGGACAGAAAAGGCAGGGCCTCTGAGACAATCAGGCCAACACAGGGTCCAGGTGGGGTGCTCAGCCTCAGTGGGCACGTGCCAGTTGCCATCTTTACTACTTTATATCTGTTCTTTGCATATTCCTACATTGCATTCCTTCCCTATTATGCAATTTAAGAGACACCAACAAACCTATTACAAATTCAGGGTAACTTAGAATTATATAACCTTTATGTAATCAATATGCGTCCAGGTTTCTTTTATTAATTGACTGGTTCAAGGGCAAACCCCTGTGTGTGGCCCTCCCAGACATGGTTTGGTAGCTTCCCCACTGGGCAGACATGGGTCACTCTTGCACCAAATTCCTCCATCTGACATTCAGTTTTCTCTTTATCCATTTTCTATTTTCTTGTTACAATTTCTTTCTTGCTAAGTATGAATAAATATCAATGCCTACCCACCTTTAGAGCTGTACAAACAATATGTTTGCATTTACATATGTATCTATCATCATCAGAACCCAGATTTTTTAAAAATATATTTTATTGATTTTACAGAGAGGAAGGGAGAGAGATAGCTAGAAACGTCGATGAGAGAGAAACATTGACCAGCTGCCTCTTGCACACCCCCCACCAGGGATGTGCCCGCAACCAATGTACATGCCCCTGACCGGATTCGAACCTGGGACCTTTCAGTCCACAGACTAACACTCTACCACTGAGCCAAACCGGTTTCGGCAGAACCCAGATTTCAGGCATTGTTGTCATCAGTGTTGGGAGCAGGTAATTATGTCTGAATAAAGAGTTCCCACTTGTGACATTCTAGTTAGTGCCATTTATACTCTCCTACTACAAATAGTATTTTAAATACTTTGAAGAAATCTGTTTTCTTCCAGTTTATAAGCAAAGTTCCTATTTCCCCAGAGCTGTGGTAAATAGATGAAGTGAGGGATATTTATTGAGCAAAGAAAAGATGAACCCAGAACCGGAAACAGCCTTCCAGTCTGGACTGTAGATGAATGTACTTGTAAGAGTTAGCATTTTCCTAAGGCTTTAAATTTGAACATACATATTCTTCATACATATTATCACATTTATGTTATATTTTAATGCATTTTATTTATTTACTTGAAGCCCAATACATGAAGATTCATGCAGGAATGGGCCTTCCTCTCCCTGGCTGCTGGCACCACCTTCGCTTCTTTCCGCTTTCCCATGCTTCCCAGAGGCCCAGAGTGGCTGAAACGGTGCAGAACACCTGCATCATCACCATGAATGACACAAGCATCCCGCCCCACCCCTGGCCACTCAGCACCTGTGCATGCAAATTAACCCACCATCTTTGTTCAGTTAATTTGCATACCCATTCCTGATTGGCTGGTGGGCATGGCAAAGGTATGGTCAATTAGGATATTACTCTTTTATTAGGTTGATGTATTTTTATTGAAACATAACCCTGTAAATTTAAGATGTACAGGGTATTGGTTTGATTCTTTTATACATTGCAATATGATGGCCTCTGTAGCTTTAATTCCTCAATCCTGTCATATAATTATTATTTCATGTTTTGGTTAAAATAATTAAGATCTAGTCTCTTGGCAACTTGGAGGTTTATAATACAATATCAATGACTATAATCACTAGGCTATACATTAGAACTCCAGAATTTATTTATCTACTAGTTTCAAGTTTCTATCCTTAAACATCTATCATTCCCCCCACCTCCCTACTCCAGTAACCTCCATTCCAAGTCTCTGTTTTAACTAGTTTTACTATTTTTAGATTTCATATATAAGAGAGATCATACAATATTTGTCTTTTTATGTCTGACTTATGTCAAATCTCACCTATGTTGTTGCAAATGGCAGGGTTTCCTTTATACTTATGGCTGAATAATATTTCATATACTATATACCACATCTTTTTTATCTAGTCATCTGTTGATGTTCAAGGTTGTTGCTATATTTTGGCTATTGTGAGTAATTCTACAATGAACATGAATGTGCAGGTATATCTTCAAGATACTGTTTTTAATTCCTTTGGCTATACACACAGAAGTAGAATTGCTAACTCATATGCAGTTCAATTTGTCATTTTTTGAGGAACCTCTATACTGTTTTCCATAATAGCTGCACCATTTTACAGTCTCACCAAGAATGTAGGAGTTCCCTTATCTCCACATTCTTGCCAACATTTGTTATCTCTGTTGATAACAGCCTTTCTGACAGGTGTGAGGTGATTATCTCATGATTGCTTTGATTTGCATTTACCTGATTAGTGATGTTGAGCTTCTTTTCATGTACCTGTTGGCCATTTGCATGTCTTCTTTGTAAAAGTGTATATGCAGGTTCTTTGCCCATTTTTATAACTTTTCCCCATAATTATATATTTTTTCTTTTTCTGCTATCAAGTTGTATGACCTTTTTATATATTTTGAATATTAACCATGCAGCAGATACATGGTTAGCAAGTATGTTCTCTCATTCTTTTGGTTGTCTTTTCAATTGATTAAATGTTTTCTTTTCTGTGCAAAAGCTCTTTAGTTTCATGGAGTCCCATGTATTTACTTTTTTTGGTTGCCTGTGCTTTTGATGTGCTCTTTTAGAAGTCATTGCTGAGATCCAGGTCAAGGCTATTTTTCCCTGTGCTTTCTTCTAGGAGCCCTATATATTTCTGATCAGTTTGAATTCATTTTAGCATAATAGTTTGCCAAGTAATCTGTTGTCTGGCAGGTGGTGCAGCTGTAGAGGGGTGTCCCCAGTGGAGCTGGGAACATAGCAGTGCTAGTGAGGTGAGGAGAGGGCTTGAGGCCCAGTGCAGCTGTCACCGGGCACTGCAGCACCTTCTGAAACAAAGGCTCTGCTTTCTCTTCATGTGAGACTAGCCTCAGGTGAGGCTGCAAGCATTCAAGAGGCAGGAGAGATGGGGCAGCTGTTCTGAGAGACACAAATCTCCAAGGGACCTAGGGACTAGACTCCAGTGACCCTACACTGGAACCATGAATACTCTTATTTCCAGACCCAGTCCCCTGCTCTCTCCTGTTCAGTGAGTGAGAGATTGCATGATCCCTGGGTCATCCCCAAGGCTGTGCCATAGATGGGCCCACACATCACATGACGCTTGTCCTTTTTGGCTCCTTCCTGCTGTCACCTGTGTGTGTCATGAAGCCCCTTTGGTCCACTGCTCTGAGATTCAGACATGCTTGCAACTCCCTACCTTAGACAGCACTGCCTGCTCCCCAGTTCTCAGGGTGCATGTCCCACTGAGAAAGCAAAGGTTCCACGTGGATAAATTTGTACACAGCTGGCGCTCAGCAAAGACAACTTAAATGACTCAGTGTTCTTCAAACCCCACTGCTCTTTCCCATTCCAGCTCCACCTATTCTTCCAGTCAGTAATTATGCCTATCCTGGGATAAACTTAAGTGGAAGGTGATGATATTTTTGTAAGACATAAATGATAACAAATGTCTAATTTAAATCATATTTGATTTAAAAATGTAAAGAAAAGTTTCTGCCTTCCTTAAGCTATGCGATGTTTACTGCTTTTCTCATTGTATTTTATTTTCCACATTGATAGCCATACCCTATAATTTTGAACTCAAAAAATCATTTTTGTAGCACAGAGGAATTCAAGGCTGATACTAAAGGTCAATCAAAGGGAACAATGCAGGAAGATCTAATCACTGTGAGAATCACATTGATTGGAAAATCATTATATTTCTGTAATTTTTTTCTCTTCACTAAAAACAAATAATTGTTGACTCAAATAAATCACTCAATCAGTTGTACTATTATGAGGAACTAAAAAATCCATTATGCATAGAATTATCTTACATTTTAAATTCATGCATAGTTGCAAACTCTAAAACATTGCCCATACTTATAACAAAGTATTTCGCTAGAACACAGAGGAAGATGAAGAAGCCACAATCAGATATTTTCTGATGCATCCATTAGGTGCATAGCACAAAGAATATCTTGAAAATTGCTTTAAAATGTGTTCTCACTGACTATGGTCAGAAAATCTAGGCCCTGTTTACACCCATTCCAGCCTGGTGCTCTGAGATCTCAAGGAACTAACCAAGTCTGCTCACTCCCTCAAAAAGGAAGTGCAATTTTAAATCCTATTTCTTTAAGAATATGTAAATAATCAAAATTTTCCCAAAGCCAAATTCAACTGTGACATAGTTAGCTGACCATTAGGTTCTTAAGTTTAGGATGGGAAATAACAAATGTTATACATTTTTTCAAGGTTTTCTAATAAAACTCTATACAAATATACAAGTAAGGACTCTTATTTACCTAGTGTGGTCACTAGAAATGATTGTTAAATTTCATGCTAGGTCAACATAGAGCATACTTGAGTTGTATTGTAATCATTATCTTATTGTTTTTCTGATTTCTGTTTTTTTTTTGTTTGTTTGTTTGTTTTTTCCTTCTTACCTCCTTTGTTCACAGATTTACATCAGTTTTTGTTCTCTGAGGGGATAAGAGTCAGCAGACCTGTCCTGGCTTCTGGCTGTGAAGGGACAGGTCTCCCCTCAGTAACTAGAACAGAAAGCCTCAGTATTACTTACTTAAGCACAGGAGATCTGCCTCTAAGGTCCCCTAAGCAAAGCTGACTGTGCTCTTCATAGTGTTGGGCTTGGGGTGCATACTGACAGAGGCTGCAGGGAGAGGTCATCCAATGATTGTGCTGGTCCTCGGAAGCCAGTTTCTTAGTGTTAGGCTTTTCCCTGGATGCCCCAAAACATGCATTCACAATTTTAATGGCTAATAGCTCAATTTTGAAAATGAAATGTATTTTAATAAACACTACCTTTATAATTATTCACAGTGTGTGTACACATTATTTTGAGATACCCTGAATTTAGAAATAAGGAGTTGCTACTGATCCTTTGGCTTTTAAAAGCATGTGCTCAGTGCCAAGGCATCATTGCTTGACTCCAGGGTAGAAGCAGGATTCGAGGACATTTGAGGAATGGTGTAGCTGTGGTGACAGCACTTCTGTGCACCGTGCTATAAAGGGACCCCTTTCTCCTGGAGTGTTGGAAGGAATTCTTATTGTGTTGTCAGCCTCTCCTTTTGATTTTTCTCAGTCAACACTGCAGAAGATGCCACCAAGAACCGTCCAGACTTCCACCACTGTTGTTGACTTTTCTGGAAGATGATGTTTCGTTCGGAATTGCCTGGGTTTCAGTTTACATACTAATTGGCATGATTTTACCTTGTTTTGGTTTTTGAACCATTTGCTGAATTATCTGACAGAGCAGAAACTGTATGGAAGTATTCATCAGATATTAAAATACTGTAAGTACTAAATGAGGAGGGGATTGTAAAGTTAATCCAGGGGCAGCATGAAGCAGTAGCAAGGGCTTAAATTACCCCTTAGTTGGCTAAAAGAAATCTCAAGACTGTGATATTATCCTTAATTACTTGGGCTGAAGAGTTGCAACTGGTTTGTTTTCTTAGCCAAAGTGAAAGGCAAATTTTTGACAACCTTCTCCTTTGTGCAGGTTCTGTGGGTGTATCACTCTCTCCAGGGGCCTCCCCCACCTGATGTGATTGCTCCACCAGGAACATTTTATCTCTAGAGACTCTGTTGAGGGAGCCAGAGTCCCTGAGGGTGTTGGAGAGTCATACACCTGCAACACTCTGTTAGCTCCACAGAAAACATGCAAGAGTTCTTTAAATTGGTTGTGTTAGCAATAGCTCGAGAGAGTATTGCAGAGTGAAGGTGTGATTGTTCTCACAGAGTCTATGTCTAAGCAGCTTATTGACAGTAGTAAGGGGAGCAGATAGATGAGAACAAAGGCAAGTTTACCTTCTTAAGGAGGAAAAAAAAAACATGAACAAAATTTGCAAGGGTTTATGGGAAATATGGAAATATGTTGCTAAGGGCTTGAGTTAACATGTTGAAAATGGACTGTTTAAAGCATATGTAAGTAAGCAGCTAACTTCAAGAATTTAAGCATGAGTATTTGACACACTTTCTGATAAGCTCAGGCGCCATCGTTGCCTTGTTATTATAATTGTGCGCTTACTTTGCACCCACGTTTGAACATTTTTTTTTTTTAGTAAAGAGTTCTTAATTAACCAGTAGGTTCCATTCACCCTGCAAATCATTGAATATTTAGTAGTTAAAACAGGCAAACTCTGGTTTAGATCCTAGTGAGAGAAATTTAGATCCTAGTGAGAGGAACTAGAGAACACACACACAAGAAGGGAGGAGGGGGGAAAGAAGGGAGGAACTCTTGTCCCATTCATGCAAATCTGGCTCCTCCTCAATGGGGCGTGTGCTGGTTGGCTCCTCCCCATCACCCACACATGCCCTGGAAGAGAGAGTCCTGAGTCCTGACAGGCCCTGTGAGTCAGCCTTCATTGTTTCCCCTCAACTAATGTTTGCGGGGTTGCGCCCTATCTTTCACCCACGGCACTATGTCAGCCAAGCGGCTTCCCATTGTTTGGTTTATATTTGCCCTGTAATTCCCTCCTGGAGCAGCATGGGCTCATCACACAGATGCAGGTCCCAGATTGGCTGGAACTAGAAGCTTCCCAGCCCCTTGCCCTCAGATCAGTGGCCCCCAGAGTTCCAGCCATCATGACGTAAATGTTAATGAACGATGAATGAGCAGGTGCCTTTCATCTGCCCATTTGATGAGGATGGTGGCTCTGGGTGTGGGTCAGTTAGGCCATTTGGTTAAAACTTGCTGCTAATGAGACCAGGACAGAGACCCGGGTCCCTTATGGCCAATTAACTCAGAGCAAAGGGAGAAACCCTGTTCCATGGTCAGGAGCTACCTCTTCAGCACAGTTAGGTATTTAATCAATGTGTGAAGCTGACCCCAAAGGGGTCGAGAGGGGAGGAGGAGGGAGAGCTCAGTGCATGACACCATCACAGCTCAGAAAAGTGCTGACAGCATGTGGGTGGTGTCTGCAGTTGGAGGTGACTCCCTCCCTAGAAATGACAGAAACACGTCTCCTGAGATCCAGACAAACATTTTGTTAAGTTCAATATCTCAGTGAGAAGCAGCTTGGAGATAGTATTTCTAAACCTTTGACTTTACCTTCACCTTCATGATATTGCTGGTATCCACAATATAAACAGGCTTTTGGGTTACATTTGACTTTTTTCCATCCATCATTTAACAGCCTCATAATCTCTCAGGTTCAGAAGGAACCATAAAGGTCACTCCCTTCAGCCTGCCAACCCAAGCTTAATTTGCCTGCCCCATCTCCATCTCCCTGGGTAGTTGTGCACTTCACCAGGTAGATTGTCCTAAGTTCAACACTAGTTATCACTCTGCATTTCCCTTTCTCTAGAAGAAGTGTGATTGCTGCCCTGCTTTTCAACCACTACTGGACGCCACTGAAATGATATTCCACAGAAGGAAACGTGCTACAAGGTAAGAGTTTTATGGTACCCTACACCTACCCAGGCAGAGGAGCAGCCACACACCGGAAACACATTTTCTTCATGGGCACAGCAGCACCTGCCTACTCTCTGTCTAGACGTTGCATTCCTTGAAGGCAGCAAACATGTAGTTTCATCTTTTAACCCAATTCTTGGCAAAATGAAGCTTTTCAGAAGTACTTTGAAGGAATTAACCAATAGATAATCTGCTCATTTGCGTAAGCCTATAAAATTACAGGAGATCTCAAAGTAATTATCACAGGTTGCTGTCCTGTCCCCACTGGGGTCCCCTCCTCAGCATCACATCCTCTGGCACTTGACTCTTCTCCCCAGGATCCTTACAGGAATTCCCGATGGACCACACAAGAGGTCCTCTGAGAAATCGACCATGTTTCTTTTTCCCTCGTGGCTCAGCACGTTTTGCTCTGAAAGAGCCGCTATGCCTTTATCCTGTCCTAATACATTAAGAGGTGAATGTGTCTGAGTCCCCCTGGAACGGAACTTCAGCTCCAAAGGTTCTGAAGGGAAGTGAGAGGCAACTGATCTCGGGCCAAGTAGTCATCCTTTATGCAATGAGGCGAACAATTATGGAATTAGCTAGGAAGGGAATTTAGTTTTATAATAAAATTACTCAAGTTGCAGATAATATTAATTGTGAATAATTAAGCTCAGGATTTGCCATTTCCTTAGTGCCCCAGTGAGAACAGAGCTCCTGGCGATGATGTCACCTGATTCTTCCCATCCTCCTCCCCACAAGGGGTCACCGTCAGCAGCACAGGACAGACGGGTCTGAGGTCAGCACCCAAGTGTACATGTAGTAAATATTTACTGAGTGAATAAATAAAATGCTTTAAAGTTACATAAATATCACTTCAAAACCTCTCTATTACTTCATGCCAGTGATTCCAAATAAAGTATTTGACACCTGTCCAAAAAATTTCAAAGCCCCGCTTTTGCTAAAGGATGAAACCTGAACGTGTTTGCGCAGATTCTGAGCTGAGCATTAACCTGCTTTCGGTACTCAGGTGAGAGGGCCATTCAATGACCGCAGCCGAGCCTCCCAATAATGGAGAGCCTTAGAATCATGGTTTTTGAGTTTTCACTAAATGTCCAATAAACAAAAGCTCACACTATGCTTTTGGCTTTTACTTTTACTTTTCAAATGAAGAGTCATAGGAATGCTTAACAAACAAGAGCTTGTTGATTGAGTTTGCATTCAGCTCGTTGTATCCACCTATGTAATCCCACTTCAGTGTCTCCACCGAGCCCCTTCTCTGGGGACAGCTGTGCAAAGGAAGAGGAGAGAGGTGACCTTTTTCCAGAGGCACATGGACTGTAAGCAAGAGGTCCCAGGGCCGACGTCAGAGATAGCTCATCTGCTGTGGGCCTGATGAAACGCCGCCTGGCAGCCCTAGAAGGCCACACCAGCACACTAATATGTTTGCTGAACTGATCAATAAGAAGATTGATAAGTCTTCCACCTGGTTAAGTTAGTCTTCATATTGATCAGCCAAGCAAATAGATTGCTTTCCGTGGGCAGCCTTTTCCTGGAGCGCCTCTCTCCCACCTGGACACCCTGGTTTTCTGGCACTATCAGGAAGAGAAATAGAACAACATTTTCTACATTAAATGCTTCCATTACATCAGGATCATCTTAAGCTAGCAACAAATATCTCCCCGAGCCCAGGATTGATAGCTGGAGGTGCCTGACTAATTTTTCTGTGGGTGTTAGAATATTGATAATGATCTGGGCCATTCCTTGCTCACACTTAGCATGTAAACCTTAAATTAATAATAGTTATAAATGGGAGGTGGTAAGTGCCTCTGCAATTACAGCGCCCACAGCAAAGATGTTATAAAACAAGACTACAAGCAAAGCTACACTAAGGCGTGCACAGCCGGTTCCTGTTTTATTCTTTTTTTGTTTATTACAGGAGGATGAACAGCAGGACAGAGGCGAAGAAGCCTTATAGGCTGGAGAAGAGCCAGTCCCAGGTGAGGATCAGGAAGGCAAGAAAACGCAACAGAAATGCTTATTTTGGGGTGCATGAGGCCGTTCAGGGGACAGGCTGCTCCTGCAGTGTCCACACATACACTGGTGATTTGGGGTAAGTCCTTTCAGCTCCCATAGGCTGGCAAATCCCTCTGTGACCTTGGTCAATGACAGTGACCCATGTCTCAGGTTATTTGGAGAATACAAAACAATGTGCTTCCAAAAGGCTGCAAAGCAAGGAGAGCTGAGGCTGAAAGCACAAAGCTTCGCCCTCAGGTGGGAGAGGAGCCATGGCCTAGCATGCCATCTGACCCAAGAAATGAGAGTCACGTGTCAGCCCTAGGCTTCATGGGAAAGGCCTGCAAGCAGGTGTCTGGAGGCCTCTTCAGGAAGCTCAGGAAGCAATCGGGAAGAGAAGTCTTAGAATCTTTGAAGAATACGTGGTGTGATGGGAAGTCAGAATGTTGTGTTCCAACAGCACATGGTGAGAGGGCAGCAGGAATGGCATTGTGATGCGATGGACCAGCCAACCATGTCTGCTGAGTACCTGTGGGAGTTGAAGGGAATAGCATAACTTTCAGTAAATGGACCTCATATTGGCAAAAATTATCACATTTCATGTATAAAGAACATTCTCTTAAAGGGAATCTGGTCTACTTCACAGGTGAGATTGCAGAAGGAAGATATCCATCAGGAAGGGCTAAGACTGATCAGGTGGGTACTGGAGGGGGGCCAAGAGTTTATGAAGGAGAAGGGTGCATAGGCTTTCACTGGGTGCTTCTCACAGATCTCCAACTGCTCTGAGACAGCACAGATGCAGGTGCTGATCCCTGCTGTGAACACCTGCCTCACATCCAGGACACATCAGCCAGGGGGTCCTGCCCAAGGACTCCCATTGCCCACAGTCATAATTTATCCCTCTGCCTGTGTCACTGACAGCAGTGAGGCTGCCATGTTCTAGCACCTCTGGGCAAGCCCTCCACAGGGCATTCAAATAGAATTGTCAGGACTTAAAATCCTTGGAAAATAACCAGCCAGCAAATGACAGTCAATTCTGACCTCACTTCCTCCACCAACCTTCATTGACTCTTTCATCTTGGACTTCTCCCTCCCAACTGGGTTAGTTCTCTCCTTTAAGACTCCTAGCAAGCTGGCTTGGCTTGCCACGGGCCCTAGTGAAATGTAGGCTATGGTCCCTGCAAATGTTTGGTTAAGGTCACTTAGTAATCTCCCTGAGCATCTTGATAACAGTGTCTTTTTAATCTTTTGGTTCCCCAAAGTTTTCACAGCACACATCATAGCAGTCAGTAAATATTTGCTGAAAATGTATGAACAAAGGCAAGCCAGGCTCAGCCCTGAAACTTTCCACTCTCCTATGACAGCTGGGTGCCCTACTTGGGTCCGAGTTTCCAGATTTGCTTTTCTGGAATCGAATACTAGTATTGATGTATTGATATGAATGGCTACTTTTATGGGAGTTGCTGTGGCTGAGAGCTGCCTTTTCTATACTAGTTTGGTTATTATTATGCACACCTGTGTGAGGAAGACCACCAATTTCCCACACTGTAGGGGCAAAAGACTAGAGGGCAGTCTTGATCAAGGCTCCCAGACAAGGGTGGGCAAATTAGAGGGACAGCTTGGCTCCCTGCACTGTGCTTGGTGTGAGGGGATGAAAGAGCCAGAGGTGTTACTCAAGACGGCAGGCTCCAGGCAGCCCTCTGGGGTCAGAGTCTAGAGCATTGGGAGTGAAACCAGCATGCCTATATGGAGGAGGCTTCCAGAATGGCCAGGCTCTGTCTCAGGTGGGTGAGGCTTCATGTTGTGGTTAGAAATTTCTCAGTGCCTAGGAACATGTAATTAATATTCAAATGTGAGGAAAGTAAAATGCTTGGCATGTGATTGAACTGAGAGATGTTTGCTTAGCTCTGGGTTGTTTTCTTTAAGTGATTAATACAGATTTCTTTAAGCAGAACAAGGTTTCACGTTATCAATTTGGCTGGAGGCTAAAAGAAGTAGTTTGGGGACAGAGATGGTGGGAATATTATTTGCAGATGGTAGCACTGGGCTGCATGGGGCCATCACCACAGACGGAGCTCTGTCAGCTTTCAAGATCCAGATAATTCCATTCTACATCACTGAGCTGTGTGTGCAGGGGTTTTTCTTCACCTGGATCTTAGAACAAGCTCTCAGTCTCCTGTATTGGATTAAAAGGACACCATCAATGAGCAGAGAGATTGAAGGCACAGAGCCAGTGTGGGTTTGAGCAGTGCCCCATGATGCTTCGTGGGAGGCCCTGCCAAGGCCTTTGTGGAGGACTGGGCACCATCCTTCCCTAACTGTCACTAAACACCTGGCGAGGTTTCTATGTTCAGGGAAACGTGTCCCATAAAAGTAGAGCAGAGTGAGTTATTTAAAATCTATTCTAGTGATAGATTCCTGATTTCTTGCAACTGTTTTTGAGTGACAGGCAAGGTCCCTCTATTCTTTTTAGTTCTGCAAGTTAACGGAGGTTTTTGCACTTTTTTGCTGAAAAGAAAGAATTTCCTCTTCTTGGCACTCTGGGACATCTCTGCACAACATTTGCAACAGAGAGCTTGAGCATTAGTCCTTTTTACTTGTCTTTTGTGGAATATCAATACCTTATTCTGAGTCTGAGATATTCCTAGTGGACCAAAAGTGGGGGAAAAATTTTAAAGGAAGGGAAAAAAAACACCATCTACTGTCAAGAGAAAAAGAATTCTGAATCTTTCCAGGGCAAATCTGGGATGTGATCCTCTTATTTCACCTTTGGATAAGTTCTCACTTCAAGCAAAACTCTTTTCCTTTGAAAGTGCTGTTATGCAGACACATACTAAAATCACTCAAAAAATGTTTTGCATCGGAAATAATGTGATGTAGTTAATGTATTCTAACAGTCGTCAACATGCTGGACTCGAAATTTCTTTCATCTCTGTGTGTTCTTTCTATATGTTAGCAATGGACAACTGTCTTTAATTAGTCCTCATCTCAGATCATCAGTTCTCTACTGGTGAGGATTAGCTAACCTCCCATGAGGACATGTGGCAATGTTAGAAACCTTTTGGTTTGTCACACTCAGGAGAGATAGATGCTTCTAGCATCAGGTAGGTAGATGCCAGGAATGCTGTGAAACGTCCTACAATGAGCAGGACAATCACCCAAAACAATGATTTATCAACCCCAGATATCAATAGTGCCAAGGGTGAAAAGTGTTACCTTAGAATAAGATACACCAGTCAGACAACTCACCAGACCATACCATCTAACACAAAATACAGTTTCTAAATTAGCACATGTAATTTTGAAATATTGGGTAAATGCCATGTGTCTGCAGACCACATACCATATTTTCTAGTTAATTCATCCTAATGATGGCTACTAGGCGGCCACTGTTTATGAGAAGCATCCAGGGTGGATGAGATAAGGACACTCAACAGCCACTAAACAAACAGATGTTATTACAGATGATCCCCATGGAGGAAAACATAGGGAACAGTCTGAAGAATAGCCCTAGAAAGTTTAAATTAAAAAAACGAGAAATAGAACTGACAGAAGACCATCACCCACACTGTCCACCAGAGCAAAGGCGATGGGAAGTGGCATCAGGAATGCCACTAAAAATAAAACCAGAAAGGAACTGTGAATGATCCAAATGTAAAGAGACTGGTTAGGAAAAAAAAAAAAAAATTACTAAAGAAATGGAAAACATGCCCAAGAGGAATTTGGACTATTGTTAGGACTAATGAGCTAGGAAAAAGAAAAAGTTTAACTTCATTCTATTCTGATTCTAGTCTAGAGTAAATGTTGGGAAACACAGATTTCAGTGCACTTGGTTTGAATCTGCTAGAATTATACCTTCATGTAAAACATGCCTCTACTGGGATAGGTAAACCAAGTTTCATGTTTTCAGACCCATAGAGGAATATAGAAAACATGTGATATGTAAATATATCTATCTATTATATAGAAACTATAGGCACAGTGCGCAGATTCATGCACTGGTGGGGTCCCTTGACCTGGCCTGTGGGGATCAGATCGAAACTGACTCTCTGACATCCCTCAAGGGATCCCAGATTGTGAGAGGGAACAGTCCAAGCTGAGCGACCCCACTGGTGCAAGATATGGGCTGTGGAGGGACTGCAGGAGGGCTCTAGGATGTGAACTGCCCATCTAGCTGAGTCCCGATTGGCTAGAGTCTAGGGGTGTCGAACTCAATCAGAGAAGGGGCCAAAATCTAAAATCCAGCCTAAATCGCGGGCCGAATGGTTTACTGAACAGTCATAAACTGTCATTGTGATGGAAACGCAGCGGAGTGCAGTGATGACAGCGCAGTGCGGGCCACATTGCAAGGCCTGGCGGGACGGATTTGGCCTGCGGGCCTTGTGTTTGACACATGTGGGCTAGACCCTAGCAGCAAGCTAACCTACCAGTCGGAGTATCTGTCCCCTGGTGGTCGGTGTGCATCATAATGACTGGTCAAATGAACATTTGGACACTTAGCATATTAGGCTCTTATTATATAGGTTGGGCCAGTTAACACAAGGCTGGTGAGTTCATATATAGTACAGGTAAACAAATGCCACTTCCTGAAAATGACATTGTGTGAAATAAATATACTTCATGTGGTCAGCACACACTTGAAAGGCAAGGTTGGCATTTGAGGATCTGGAAGGTCCTGTTTTCTCTGCAACAAAAGACAGACCCTGAATAGATACAACATAAACACAACTCCTTGACAGAGTATGTGCTCATTCTGCTGCTGCAGCGGTAAAATGCCAATATCTTTATCTTCATTTTGCTATTTGCCTAAGAGATAAGGCAGGATTCTGCAGAAGCTGGAAAAGCTTTGGGTGGATTTGGCCTTTGACATATGGTGATTAGTCTAACTGTGGATGTTCTCAGCCTCAAGAGGAAAGGCAAATCTATTGGCTGTGTTTTCAGAATGAAAAGGGGAACAGAACTCTCTATATATTGGGACTGAGTGTGTGGGTGGCAGATGTCTTGTGACTCTATGCAGAGAAGCCCTTTGGGAATAGTGCCCAATATGGTGCGATTGATAGTGAGAAGGTAGATGTGCACAGGTGGAAGCACAGGCATTCCAAGCTGAAGTACAAAAGCTGAAACAAATCAGAGAGGGAAATGAGTTGAGAAATTCTGGGAAACATGCATGGTTTTGAGGAACTGAAGCATGGAATTCCTAGACAGAAGTAATAAGAAGGTCAGCTTGTGGTTATTTGTGATCTTAAAATGAAACAGTGCACACTAAGCTGGAAGTCATTATTTTATCTTATATGCACTAGGAGCTGAAAGGATGGAGTCCACAGTCCAACGTGAGCTCTAAAAAAATGCTGATAGTCTTTTCCCAAACTCTCTTTCTGAGGGAGGAGACCATTGGCTATAAGGGACCAGTCATAGAACTTCCTCAATGTGAGATTACTTGAGAGGTCTTGAGGATGGAGGCTGTCAACACTGGAACCAAAAGCAACACACACACACACACACACACACACACACATACACACACACACACACACACACACAACCATACCACACAGAAAAAGCATGTACCAATTGGTGCTATAACTGCCTGTGGATGGGCCCTGACAAATGCAAATGTAAAAATGGTGACTAAGGGGGCAGCAGTACCACTCAGTTAAGATGATAGGAGGAGGCAGGAGGCCAAGAGGTAGGAGCAGGGGAGAGGATGGCATGCTTGATGTGGAAAATGTTGGCTGTTGATTGCTATTGGGCAATTTAGATAGAGATGATTAACAAACAAGTGGGAAATGGCACCTTGATGTTAGGAAGGCACAGAACTGCCATCCTGTTGGCTCCAGAAGTCCCTGCTTCTGTCATGTGCTATGTGTACATGCTCCTGAGAGTCTATGGTGGCCCTGGGGAAAGGTCACTATCAGCAGTTTCAATGAGCAGACCTCAGACATTCACCAGAATTGTCTGGATCACTGTCTTAATCATTCAATTCACATTAGCTGAACACACAGAAGCACAAAATTAGCTTTAAGACAGAGGTGGAAATTCTGACCTGTCCAAACACACCCTGACCTCACAGCAAAGAAAGTTTACCTTTTTGTAGTCTGACCAAGTAGGTGTGCAAAGACTTTGGCCAGTGACTCCTAAGGGAACTCAAGCTTTCCAGAAAAATTCTTTTCAAGTGTGCTAGTTCCCATCAGCTCATTCCCATCACCCCCACTTATTTCATGTATATCTCTTGGGTATCATTCCCTCAGAATCTTTAAAAAACATTAATTGAAATTTCTGGATTAAAGGAATGATGCTGCATCTTCCTCTGACCTCAGCTCCATGGACCTGTTGAGTCAGGAGCCTTCCTCTGCATTCCCACACCACCTGCTCCTTATTTCTACTTGCCTGTCCACATAGCCTTGGCTTCCTCATGTCTGGCCTCTGTGAAATATGAGATTGTTGAGATGGGGAACAGTGCTGAGTATCTTTTGTTTCCCCAGAAAGCAAGGCTCAGTGAATGCATTATGGGGCACTTCTTTCACTTAACAAGGTCTCTTCCTTTCACTCTTATCCCTCAGGTACCAGCACATATTAGGAACTACAGGCAAAGAGCTTATAAAAGCACAGCCACTCCTATTGTCATGTGGGGAGGTCTCAAATTCTCAGAGACTTCCCCTCAGTCAAGGGGAAGTCTCCAAGGTATATTTGTTTTAGAAATGAGGAAAATGAGGCTAAGTGTCAATAATGTTCTTTTATACATTTAAGTCTCTGAGCTATGTCTCCTTTCATGCCATAGTAAATATATGATTTATAAAAATACATATGAAAAGCTCTTCAATTAGTTTCATTCACAGACAACTGTCTACCTTATACCAAATGTGACTCACACAACTTTAATCTATTGTACAACTTGGCTGCAGCACAGTGAATGTATTATAATATTGACTGGCACTAACTAATAAACAGCATTACAGAAGTAATGCAATTGTAATGAATGAGATTGAAGTCAAACCAAGAGACTGAAAATGAATACTTTAGTAATTATGACCCTATCTGTAAATATAATGGACAAGGTAGAGAAGCAATTTCTAATTTGTGGTATTGCTATGATTTATACACAGAACCACAAGCTATAAATCTAAGGAAATTATGTAAACCATGAAGTCTTGCTTACAATATGGTGTTAGTTTTACATTAAAATGTTATAAAAATGAATTGTGTAACTTTCCAGGAAGGAAGAAAAAAAGAACTAATAGGTAAAACATGGCAAGGATCTTAGTGAATTATACATACATAATGAGGTTTGAAAAGTAGTACTTGTGCAAATAAAACATTATCCCATTATTCTCTTTACATTTTCAATTAAATAAAATCAGAATTATTGCTTGTCTCCCAGAGGGAGCCAAACTCAAACATCTGCTGATGTCACAGGTTGGTTGGCTTCCCAGATCTACTCTCAGAACAAGGCTGAAGTTTGGGAGGTTATTGTCTGATGAACAAATAAATACTTGTCACCTAGCTCCACCAAATGGCCTTGGCTTGTGCTGATACATTCATTTTAAGAACACACTAGAGCTCTTGGGGGATGAAGAATATATCAGATCAGGGTCAGCAATGTCACAACTATCTCCAAGAAGAGTACCCATTGAGGACAAAGAGGTTGAAAGCTATCACAGAATAAGAAAAGATATGGGTTGGCTTACACCTGCCATAATCTAGGTAAGGTAACTTAGATGGTCCACTAGGGCCAAGATGAAGCCAGCCAGTCTCCTAAGGCCCATCTGAACCATAAATCCATTTAATATTAATAACATCTATGAAACTTACCTACCAAGAAACAATTGTAAATTAAAATAAGAATATAATATGAACAAAATTATAAAATGTTTAGGAATGAACCTAACAAAGTATATGAAATACCTATATATGTCTGTACAATAAAACATTGATGAGAAGTTAATTTCATGGATAAATATACATGATCTTGGATTGGAAGTCTTGATTGTATTAGATGCCAATTCTTCCTAAATTAATTCAATTTAATATGGGCAATGTGATTATAATAACAATCTCAGCACTCTCTCTGTGCTCACCCCACATCTACCCAATTGGCTGAATTTTAGAGTTTAGCAAACAAAAGTTGAGAAAGGGTAGATGAAGGTGACTTTAGGAAACTTGCACCTTCAACAATGAAAACCAAATAGTTGATGCCAAAGCTAACTACCTTACTTTCTTCTCTTTTTAAATTCCAGTAGAACACAACAACAAAACACAATCTTTCAGCTCAGCTATTCTTCCAATTCACCTCTTCACAACCTCTTTTCCCTTTGGAGGCACTCTGCTCTCAGCAGCTGGTCTGTTACTAATGCCATGCGACCCATGGGACACAGAGATGCCTGAGGAGTCCTCACTGAGCACATCACACAAGTCTGATGAGACCTTCAGCAGTCCTGTCTTCCAAGCGTGATTTATCAGTGCCACACAGATGAGTGGTATATGCCTATAAGAAATATAATTTACTGTGAATCTCAACTACTAAGTGTTGTCTCTGCTTCTTTGAAAAGTCCACCCATGTTTCCATAATTTTTTTCTGCCTATTGCTCTATGTTAACACCAGCAAAAAAGAAAGCATAGCTCTCCTTCCACTGACCACAGCACACACACTTAGGACTTGGCCTTGTGGAAGTGTAAACAAAGGACATTACATTGGTATTACACGGATATTTAGATATGATCAGTTCATTTAAATTTTCAGTATGTTTTGGAGTAGATTTTTTAATTAGAAAAGCTTTCTATAAAGTTATTTTATTTTTCAGTAACCCTTAATTTTGTCAACTACTAGACACATCAGTCCCTTTACTTAATAGGGACACTGAACAAATACAAAAAAATACAGATTTGCATAACTAGAAACAAAATACAAATTGTGTGTTTTGTTTTTTTTTCTTAAGTACCATGTGCCTGAAGTGGCAGTTTATTTTGAACACTTTGGAAAGGATCTGTGCAGCTTTCAATGTACGTCTAATCAAGTTGACTTATATTTTTCCCTTTAACCTTATTTCATTGTCATTTTGACTGTGCAAAATAGCCTCAGGGTTAAATATTTTATGCAATTCCTCTAAAATGTTCATATAATGAAGACTTAAATTAATTAGCAATTCCCAGTGATTTATTACTCCTAAGAATGGTTTCATGTTCTAAAGTATTATGCTTTCTTTTAAAAATAAAAAAAAGGAGTCAATGTCAATTGTCACAGACTCTCATTTTACATTGTCTTATGTGGATACTAATTTAATTTTTAAAACCCACAAACATTTGATTCATAATGAACATTACCTGCACTCAAGGTCTTTTCATGGTTTCAGATCTCAGGACTAATAACGACTTCCTCAAAAATATTTTTAATATATGATAGATATAAGATTGGCTAATGGGCACCTTCTTTAGAATAGTCTATTTCTGTCTATCACTCTAGTTTGTTTCCCAAAGAAGTTTTTGTACTACTTAAACTCTTATTTCCTTGGGAGTCTTGAAATCACTTAGCAAGATGGCAGTGCTAAAAACAAACAAACAAACAAACAAACACCTACAGAGATACTAAGGTGGGGAGGGAGCTGCCATCCCAGAGGAACTGCCTTGCACATCTTACTCCTCCAACTTTTGAAATGTTAAAAGAGGGTAAAGTACTTTTGGACTGGGCCCAGGACATTATATTTCAGATAACTATTTGCAAAGATAAGAAGGAAGCAGTTATTCTGACTCCCAGACTGCAAAATAAAAAGAATTGTTTAGAATTAGCATCACCAGGTTAGTGTTTTTGCAGAAGAAATGTCTTTCTTCTAATGATGTAATTGTCCCCCTTCCCTTTCTAAAAAATACCCCTTGCTCTTGTCTCCTAATCAGAACACTATTTGGGTTTTGGCCTGCATTAGTGCTTCCCAAATAGCTATTTTTTTGAGTGTTGATCTCAAATAAATTCTTGTTGCCTCTCACATTGGACTTTATTTCCTTGTTAACAGTGTTTCATGATCTTAAGATCCAAGTAGTACAGATAGCCTTCAGGTATTCTATCCTGAGCTTTGATACATGTATATTTTTGTGATTATATAGGCACACCTCCAGCTCCATGTAACAGATTGAAAATATACCAACAATTTTCACATGGGTTTTTGTATGCCCACATGTCTTTTCTTATTTGAGTATGATTATGTATAAAATTTTCTACAAACCAGAGTGTCAACTCTTCAATATTTCTGGACAATCATGTGAAGGTTGTATCTGTGAAAACCAGGGGTTGTCTGGGGTCATGCTCCTGGGAACTACAATTGGTAATTATGTGTGTGTTTGTATGTGCATGAATGTGTGTGTGTGTGTGTGTGTGTGTGTGTACATATGCATATGAGCAAACAGTCTGCTGTGATTCAAAGTAAGACCAGATCACTATTTTCCTGTCACCAGATCACTCTGCCACATCCTGCTTTCGTTATTCCCATCTGCCTTAATGCTCAAAATGGTGATGGTGGGTCCTGTGACTTCTCAGAGGCACGTTCTCCTTCCCCACTGCACACCTTTCCTCTTTTAGAAATGTGCATGACTTCACCCAAGTGAATTTGAATACATGCAATAAGAGAAATATCTACAAGGGCACCACCTCCCAATTTTAGATAGCTGATGTCAATGAGTAGGTGGGGGGATAGTAGTTTAGAAGGGGCCACACAAGTTTGTAGGGCAGAGGTTGGGAAACTCGTGTTTGCACAGCCCTATTAGGTGCAAATATTCTCTCAAAGTCCCAGGCTCCCCTCCTTACTGACTCACCAGCCCAGGAGGCAGTTCACTCAGTTATGCTCTGCTGCAGATACTTCATCTATTAGAACAAGGATGCCAGGCTAGAATTAATCTCTGAAGGGCTTCTATTCTCTAAAGCTACATTTATTAGGAATCAAATACTTACTGTCTGTAATTTGCCTCTTCCAACCCAGGAGATGTGTGCAGTGGCATTTCATTCTTGTTGTGGTTAAATGTACTCCCTCAACATTAAAATAACAGAGAAAGAGTTTCTCATGGGACCTGCATACATTGGCTTCTTGAACCCACCACAGACTGCACTTTGCTGTCATACAAGCAACAAACACCTTCCCCCTCCCACCCCCCACCAGCCCTAGACTGTTACCCTCTGTTCACAATGCAGGAAGGGGATGACAAGCTTAGTGGTGAGTTGACCTGTGTTAACACCAATAGGGTACATGCTAAGACATTGGGTTATGCATGTGAAACTTGGACCAGGAAGTAAGAGCATTGTCTGGAAGGTGTAATTATACAATGCGTTATTTCCAGAGCTACACATAAATGAAGCTGGCTGCTTCTGAAGTGCAGGTGAAATTTCACTTGCAAGTAAATAAAGTAAGGCCAAATTTTTGTGGGAGCACACCATGTGCCATTGATGGCAGCTGCTGTAACCATCATGTCTCCCCAAGGCTGGGGATCTTAGGGGTGCTATAACAAAGTACCACAGACTGGGTGGTATACAAGTAAACTACATTTACTTTCTCACAGTTCTGGAGTCTGGAAAGTCCAAGTTCAAGGTTCTGGCAGAATTTGATTCCTGCTGAGACCTTTCTTCTTGGCTGGCTGATAGCCATCTTCTGTGTCCTCATGCGCTAGAGAGATTGAGCTCTGGTGTCTCTCCCTCCTTTATAAGAATGATCCAGAGGATCAGGCCCCCAAACTTATGACCTCATTTAACTCTTAAATGAGGTCATAATCTCAATGGGGAGTTAGGAATTCAAAATGGATTTTTGGGGTGGCACAATTCAATCCATAGCAGTTAATTCTATCAATGTTCAGATTATACACTCAATCTTAGCAAGCTTTGGTACTGCTGTCATTGTGGGCCAGGAGTTACTGTACAGTACCATGCATACATGTGCACATAGACTTGCACACTTCACCTCTTCTCATAGAGTAGAAACCTCCATGATCAGAATGAGCCAATGAAAAGACAGAAAAGCAGCCACAACTGAAGGTGTTGAACTATAACTTCACAGATGCAGCTGGCAGAAGACACTGCAATGAGCAATAATGTGAAACATGACCATTTCTTGCAAAGAAAGGCCATGCTGACACTGGCGAATGACTGAAGTTGGTTCTTGATTCTGCACACAGTGACCACAGAGGGGTGGTCTGTCCTAAGGCTCAGAGGCAAGGCCCTCGGTGCATGGCCACTCTCGGTACTCTGAGTCCTGGACAACTGCTACCTTCCTGATATGTTGGGATAAATGGCACAATGACTGGGGGCTCACTCAGAAGGACAAGTATATGGGACAGAAAATTTTGTCAGGATCTAGCCTTCCCTAGACAGGAGCACAGAGATGACCCCCCAAGAGCTGGCCTTGCACCACACAGGTAACAGCATGGAGTGCGAGGAGAGGCAGGGAGGACAGAGCTCACTCAGTGCCCACACATCCCAGCCATCACCCCTTTGCCTAACCTGTGGCAACTGGGCTGCAGCGAGAGCAGTTCATGGTCACACAAGGTGCATGGTCCTTTCCAGCAACAAGTGCTGGACAGAGCTCACAATGCATTCTCCTTCCCCCAGAACTAGACCTGGGCAGACCTGGCCTGGGTTCCTTTGCCCTGGTTCCTTTTCCCCTTAATTGAGTGGGCTACCAGTACTCTTGTCTATTCCCCTCACTCCCTTTATTATCACCACTCCCATAGCCCCATCAGTACAAATGGCTTTTGGCAGAGAAAGGTGCTCAGGGCCCTGCTCTCTCTCTCTCTTGTCTCCCCCCTGCATTATGAGCCCAGGTCCTCCAGCCCATCTACTGTCCAGTGATCAATATGTTTGTGGGAGAAGGGGACCCCCACCTCCAAAGGCCTATGCAGCTGAAGCGCTCCCTTGCACAGGACACTTAAGACGAAGACTGTATAATTAAGTAGAGACTTGCTCCCGGCCTCCCAGGCCTCAGGCGTTATTAAGATGAGAGAGACCCTCTCATTACCCGGTAAAGAGCGCCAGGATTGGCCACTCCGGTCATGCCTCTGGTGGCTCCTTTTGTCACCGTGGTGGAAGAGAGTGCACTTTCTGCCCGAGCTGGCTTTGCCAAATGTTATCATTTGAAAATCTGTGAAAGAGAGGGAGCTGGGCCTAGGGGTATACACCGCCCCATATGCCGGCGACAGTGATACAAGTGTAATTCTAGGCTATTAGAGTGACACCTAAGATCATTTTTGCCCCAGAACATGAGGCAGCTGAGGGGATTATGCAGGACAGGCTGTCACGCAATGAAATTTTCAGAAATCTGTTAACCCCAGCTCAGACCTGGTGAATATTTTATTGCTTAACACTGAGAAAAAGTATATTTATTAACTACAGGAAGGTAGAGCTGAGAACCTGGGCAGATGGAAAGTGAGGGACAGTTAACTTGCCAGCCACAGTGCAGGAAGGAGAAAAGCAGGAGGGCTGCGAGCAGGGCGGGAGGGAGGGGCCTCCTGGAAGCTCACACTTGGGCTGAAAACAGCGGGGCGGCAGGCAGAGGGGGAAGCTTCTCAGGAGGGTTCCCCAGGTCCTCCCAGCCGCCCGCCCTCTAATTAAAGGCTACTTAGGGCAATTAGCATCACCAGGGGCTTGTGGCGGAAAAGCCAGGTCCTTCCAGAAACAGAGACACACTAGGGGCTGGCTTTTCTTTATAAACACTTTCTTTGGAAAACGGAGAGCTGAGTGTAGCACTTCGAACATTTTAAATCATAGGAGAAAGGACAATTTTTATTTTGGAAGAAAGGAAAACAAAGCATGTCTTAGAGTCACAGACAGCTGCTGCCATAAAAGATAATCACAGAAGGGGTCACAAAATGCAAATATCCCTAAATACAAACCCTGCAGATTCCCTATGTGCAGGTGATTTGGGTGTGTAAAGATACCACACCTGGGAACCGGCTGTGCTTTCCCCTGGTGAGGGCAGGTGGGACCACTAGCTGCCTCAAGAGGAGAAGCAGGGGCTACGTGCTGCGGTCCCCACATTTGAGGTTCTGGCAGGAAAAGGGGACCAATACTGACATGTCCTCCCAACAGCAGTCTGGGCCCCGTGGGCTCCTGTAAGCAAACCTGCCCACGCCCCACGTCACCTCCTCTTGCATCTTGCACAGGGAAACTGAATCAAAAGGTGACTAAGGTGCATGAACTAAGAGGATTTGGTAGACGGAGGTGTCTCTTGTTCAGAACTCCTCAAGCTGCAGCAGCAACCCCTCTGAGGCCGATGGGAGCTAAGCCACCTCTGGCAGGGCTCATTGGAATAAACTATGTTTCACCCAATAAATCTCTTCCCACATCCCTGTCTTGTCCTAGATAAGGAGACTGATTTAAAAGACGAATAAATACACTTAACATAAGACACACAGGGTCACAAAATACAAATACGTGGTTTATTTAAAACACCTTATTCACACCCAACACACACCCTCAGACACAACAGGGAACCAGCAGCTTGGCCGGCTTTCCAGCAAATTGCTGCAATTACTGAGATAACGTTTGCCCAACAGTGTCACAAGGTCATGGAAAAAAACAACACAATATGCTTCCGCAAGCCCACCCCATCTGAAGGCCATCTCCCGTGTAAGCAGAGCCCAGCGCTGCGCTGGCAGAACAAAAGCAGCCCTCTGCTAATTGACTGAAAAATTAGCCAGGGCCCCCCATGGGAGGCACAGGAGGCGGCGGCAGATGGAGGCGGCTTGGGCACCGTGGCTCAGAAAGCCCCTCAAACCTGCTGTGGATCTGCTGCAATTATGGATCACAACACTGCTCCGTCGGAGACGCCAGCAAGAGAGAAGGACGGAAACTCAAAGCTGCCAAATGGTCCCCCTCAGACTCTGTACTGGGGCTCCTGGGGGTGGGGGTCACGTTCAGGCTTGGAGGTGTTGGTTTGTTGGTGGGGTTTGTTGGTTTTGTTTTTAAGGACTTAGCCTCTAGCCCAAACAGATGCTTTTCTAGGCTTTCTTTGATCCTGCTGATCTGAATTAATTTCTGTTTCTGTGTCTCAGTCCCCAGCCTGCATCTGTGATAACTGAGACTATGCAATTGTTCTCTGTAAGTGTGTGTGTGTGTGTGTGTGTGTGTGTGTGTGTGTGTGTGTGTGTGAGAGAGAGAGAGAGAGAGAGAGAGAGAGAGAGAGAGAGAGAGAGAGAGGCCACACTCAGACACCCACACACACCTCTTCATACATAACTGCAAGAACACTGGCCAGGATTGTTTTTGCCTCTAATAAGAGGTAAGCCCCGTGGCCAGGGCTGCTTCTGTGGCTTACACCTTACACATTCTAATCGCAGGTCTGCTCCTGACTTCTTCTCCAAGTGCATTTTGACTAGTATTAAATGCAACCTCTGCCAACACCTGAGAGTGGGAAATTCTTGACTGCTAGACATTTTGAGACCCTGTGTGAGCTGAATTGATAAAGAAATGATTGAAGGCGGACCCTAACCTACCTTTATGTCTTTGTCTTCACCAGAAAAAATAAGCAACCAATGGAATAAAGACATTCTAGTCCACTTTCTATTTTTTAAAAGGTTTGTTTATGTCACATAATCCTTAGATTAGAAAACAACTTCAGTTTCTCCTGATTTTCATTTCACAGTGTTAAAAGTGCTTACTCTAAAATTATTAATTCACACACAATATCTCACCTTGCACAAAGTTCTTCATTTTTGTGCCAAGTCAAGTACTTGCCATTATATTGAAAATTTCTGAACTCCATCACTGTGATGTGGAAAAAGTTATAAAATCACATCCCAAGAGGTAAAACAAAGGTTGGAAAAATAAAAACATTCAAGCTGATTATTTATTTAATATAAGACTCATTTTATAACTTTATGCATTTCTATGTGAGATTTACATAATAGCAAATTTAATAATTTATATTTGTCAAATTATTTTTTAACATAAACTTATATACCATCATTCTAACAATGGTGATGGCGGGGGGGGGGGCGGGGGGGGGAAGGAGGAATGAGAGAAAAATTACCCATAATTCTGCAAAACATGTTTTATCACTTTGTCAACTCCCTTTTATTTTTTCCATGCAGATTACATATAATTCACAATTTTGTAGTATAACCTGTTTTACTTCATATTATTACAAATTTGCTTTTTCATGTTGCTATAATCATTAACATTTTAGCAAGTGACATTATTGTAATTTACCTAGCCATTCCACTATTACTGGCCATTTGTTTTTTCCCTCTTGAGTTTCTTTTTAAATTATCATAGGATAAGATTGCCTTTTTTGGTGTGCAGTGATGTACATATGCATAGATTTGTGTTGACATTATCACAGCCATGAGCCAGAACATCACATCACATCAGGACTCTGCTTTCTGTCTGCCCCTCTATAGTTACAGCTTCATCTTTACTCTGACTCTTAACAATGCTGATCTATATTCTCCATCATGGTTTTGCCTGCTTGAAAGTGTCATAGGGCCATGAATGAGGTGATCCAGTGTGTAAACTTTGAAACCAGCCTCTTTCACTCAGCACAGTGTCTTGGAGAGTCACTCAGTAGTTATATCAGAAGTACATTCCTTGTTACTTCTGAGTCGTGTTCCACACAGTGGCTGTCCCAGAGCCTATGATCTATTCCCTGACAAAGGACCCTTGGAGTGCTTCCACTGTGTGGCTACTACACATGGAGTTGCCACATATGTTTGTGCACAGGTTTTCTTGTGAACATAAATTTTTATTTCTCTGGATAAATACCCATGAGTGGAGTTGTGGCTCATGTGGCAAATGCATGGTTAAGTTGAAAAAAAAACAACAAACAAACACAAAAAACCCACAAACAAACAAACAAACGAACAAAAAAAAAACCTGCCCAATTATTTTCCAGAAGTGCATTATCTTTTATATTATCTTTTATAGCCACCAGCAATGTGTGTTCCAGTTGCTCCTCATCTTCACCAGCTCTTGAAACTGTACCTTATCTTCATTTTAGTTGTGCTGGTCAGTGTGTTACTATCCCCATAGGCTTATGTTGCATTTCCCTAATGGCACAAGGATGTTGGACATCTTTTTTATGTGCTCTTTGCTTCCTCTTTGGTGAAATGTCTATCAAAATGTTTTTCCCATTTTTAATTAGATTGTATTTTAACTTTGTAGTTTTCAGACTATTTGTAATCCCCCCCCCCCCCAGGAATTGGACCCTTTTTCAATAAGTTGTTGATATCCTTATGTGGAGTTGTCTTCTGTGTACCCACGTATCTCTTTCATGTCTGTGATATGATTTGTATCTATTCTTCTCTCTTTTCTTGTCAGTCTAGCTAGAAACTTATCAATGTTACTAATAATTTTAAAGAGGCAGCTTTCAATTTTTTTTATTTTCTCTATGTGTTTTCTGTTCAATCTCATAGATTGCTCCCATATATATATATATTTTTTTTTTATCACTTTCTGGTCCTTTGATGTTTGTGTTTATTATTTGCTTTTTTTTCTGGCTTCTTAAAAGAGATGTATGCATCTTTTATTTGAACTACTCCTTTTTTTCATACACACTTCTATTGCTATAAAGTTCCTACAATACACTATTTCAATCCCACAGATTTAATATGGTGTTTTAATTTTATTTATATTCAAGTGTTTTACTGCCCTTTGATATCTCCCCTTCACCCCATAGATTATATAGAAGTATGCTGGTTAATTTCCAAGTATTTGGAGATTTTCTTGATATTTTTCTCTTATTGGTTTCTAGTTTAATTCTATGATGGTCTAAAGTGATATTTGAATGATCTCAATTCTCTTGACTAGGTTAAGGTTTGTCGTAACCAATGATGAGGGATATGAACTGTCTTGGTGAATATTACATGTGCATTTGGAAAGAATGTGCATTATCTATTGGGTGGAGTGTTATTTAAATATTGATTAGATCCCATTGGCTGATGGAGTTATTCAACTCTTCTTACTGTTTTCATGGTATATGATTTTTCTGTTACTTTACTGTAAACTGCCTATTTCATCAATTTTAAGTGAGTTTGTAATAGATATCATACAGCTGGGTCATTTTTAATTATTATGATAACGTCCATATTTCTATGGAATATTTAGACCATTTACATTTAAGGCAATTATTGATATATGTATTTGGATTTAGGTCTACCATTTTATTATTTATTATTTATTTTCACTTTATTCCTCCTGTTTTTCTTCCTTAGTTTTCCTTTCCTGCCTTTGTTGGGTTATCCACATTTTTAGTAGTCAAATTTAGCTAAACTTTTGAAATTTTGACTCCATATAGATTAATATAGATATACAATAGATACGTTACTATGGATATAGATATACCACCCACAAAGGTACTTCAAAATCCTTCATAGTCTTCATTGAAAAGTTAAAAATATACATTTAGTATATGAAAATGTAGAAAAAATTTTTTACTTCATTATGGTCAAAAAGTTCTGAAGACACAAAAATCATAAAACCTAAAAGAAAACTAAATGAAGAAATGGACTTCTTTATATCTGTGGTCTTCTTCCCCAAAACCTATAACCCCAGTCTAGTCATAAGTAAAACGTCGGACAAATCCCAATTGGTGGACTTTCTACAAAATACCTAACCAGAATTCTCAAAACTGGCAAAGTCATCAAAAGCAAGGAAAATCTTAGCCACTTTCACTATCTAAAGAAGCCTAGAAGACATGATGACTAAATGTGATGTGGAATCATGGATGGATTCCTAGAAGAGGAAAAGAGAATAAAGTAAGTAATATTTTATCAATATTCATTAATTAATTATGACAAGTATACCATGCTAATGTAAGATGTGGAAACTGTGAAGGAAAACTGGGTATTATGAGAATTCTCCGTTATATATTGTCAACTTTTCTGTAACTCTAAATGTAATTTAAAATAACTAGTTATTTAAATTTTTTAATGGAATTCATCAAATTAAAACTTCTGTTCTTCTAAAGACATCACTAAGAAATTAAAAGGCATGTCAACAACTGGGGGCAAAACTCCACAATACACACATCTGACAAGTAAATTCTGCCTAGAATGGATACAAACATTTACAACTCAATAATCAGAAGACATACAACACAACTTATAATACCCACATGAAAAGATGCTCAGTGTCATTAATCATTAGGAAAATGCAATTCTAAGTCATAGTGAGATCTACTCCATACCCATTAGAATGACTGGAATTAGAAAAGGCTGACAATATTAAGTTTTCATGAGGCTGGAGCAACCACATAGCTGGTAAGAATGGGAAATGATATAATCATTTTGGTAACAATTTGGTAGTTTCTTATAAAGCTAAATACTCACTTCCCATGTTAACCAGCAATTCTGCTCCTAGAAATCTAACAAAAGTCTTGCACATAAATGTTCATAACAACTTTGATGGCAATTACCTCAAACTAGAAACAACACAAATATTAATTAACAGGTGAATCAATATCCTGGTACCTCCAAACAATGGACCACTACACAGCCGTTAAAAGAAAAAAAATTGACTGATACACACAAAAACACAGGCGAATATTAAAAGCACTATTCTGAGCAAGCAATGTCAGGCACAAAAGTATAATCCTATTTATACAACATATAAGAAAAGAAAAATTTGATTGATAGTGATAGAGAGTGATTGCTTTGGAGTAGAGATAAAAGGGTGGGGATTGACTAGGAAGGGTACCTGGGTAACCATTGTGGGTAATGGAAGTTTTCCACATTACAAATAATGTAGTGATTTTACTCACACACACATTTTTCATCTCTCATTAAAATGTATATTTAATATGTGTGTTTTTATTGTCTGTAATTGTACGTGAATAAAGTTGGTTTAAAAAATATCCATGATCCAAGAAGATCAATTCTAGAGGATAAAGAGAGAACACATTCCATCAGAACCCAGGGTAAACCCCAACCTGAACTGGGAATTGGTGCCAGCCACATGGCAATCAGTGGTAGGAGAATTATAGATCTTTTTAATGCTGGGCCAGCACCCAATGAGTGACTGACATGATGATTTCTTTTGGTTGCAGCTCATAGAAAGGAACAGTGTTTTTAAGCTTGAAAGCATATGGGGCAATGCACTAGGGAGCTTTGGGCATATGCAGAAAAGAAAGGATGAGCAGATCGGCACCACAATGACAGGACATCTAAATCTTGTACATCTGCGGTTATTCCTTTAAAAGATGGTGTCCACTGCTCTGGGGTTGGGGACCTGGAGATATTCAGAAATTATTAAAAACTTTAAAATACTGATATGTTGGGTGTTTGGGAACACTTTGACTTCATGTTAAGGGTAATATGATCTAAGTTGTTTCAGAAAAATCAAGATGAAATCTCAGAACCAACTGTCAAATAATTTAACTCATGCTTGAGAGGCAGCCCTCCTTAAAACACACAAGGACCCTGTCAGTAAATACAGAAAGATCTGCTTCGTATGTCCCTGTCTCTAAACAAATGTTTGAAAAGGTTTCAAAGTTAACATTGATTGCACACATACACACACACTATGTGTACACACAGAGAGATATATATGAGGGGTTTTCTCATGTCTCTGTTTCCTATCCTGTTATATGGAAATAAAAATAAACCCAGTCCTTGCGATGCTGGTAGGCCTCACTGAAAACAAGAACAAGATGTTGTCTTTCTTTATCATTATATAGAGGTTTTGTGCTGTTTAAGAGAAGTTATTGAAGCAAAATGCAAAAGATGAGCTTTCTGAAGCAAAATGCAAAGATATGTGCCAGGGCAGAGTGAGAACAACCGAGAAGGTAGCCAGGACATCACTAGAGTTCTGAACTAAGCTTCCCTCTGGGCAGGGGAGTTACAGAGCTCTGATACTCCATTTGCATTGGAGCTGGAAATGACAAAAGTACTGGGATGGATGGCTCTGCCTTCACTTGGCTACGTATCTGGATGGCCATGGAACCATATCCATGTGGTCAACTTGAAAAATATGTGTGTTCAGACCATGCATAGGTACTGAAAACTGACCCCCAACAGTAAAATACAAGGTCAAGGAACCTCGGAAATTCTTGAATAGCATTTATTCCACCATGTTTGTATGACAGGTAGAGGTTCTGTATCCAGAGTGGTTCAGAAGTCTTCCAGGTAAAACATCTGGCTGTTGGCAGCTTCAGAACTGAGGCAATGTTTCCAGACATCATAGTCTCAGGGATGGCTCTGCCTTTAGTCAATCATATATGCGAGTAGACAGGTATTGTGAAAGCAAGTAATATGTGGGGACCCACCCTTTCCAACTTGCTCACCAACTAAACATTGAACAAGTGAGCATCTGAATGAGCACATGCATGCACACACACTCTCACATGCAAACCATTTGGAACTTTGCACTGTATTTCTCCTTTCCTTCATAGCCAAATTTCTAGGGGAAAAATCAATCTCTTTTTATCTGTATTCATTTCCTCTCCTAAATACCCAGCTGCCATCCTCCCTATTCCCCAAAAACTACTCTCTTGTCAAAAGCCACATCTCAGGACATGCTCTGAATGGGTACTTGACCCTGCCTTTTCGTTGCTATGGTATTACTTGGCTCTGTTTTCCCCTCATGACCTTTGCCAGAAACTCCTCCCTGACCCTGCCTTAAATACAGATATTGTCCAGAGTTCAGTCTGAGCCTCCTGCCTTCGCCCCTTAACCCCAGGCATCTTGTCCACTTCCCTGACTTCAGCCCTCACCTTCATGCACTGACATGCAGCTGCCTGCCTCTGGGCCACATTTTTCTGCTACTGATCAGATACTGATAAACATCTTTCTATTGAAGAACTTTGACTTGGATGCCCACATTGTAACTCAAACTGGACATCTCACAACAAAATTCAGTTCACCTCTCTCTCCAAATGTTTTTCTGCCTTGCCCTATTGTCTCTATTTTACTAAGTGACACCACACCTTCCTAAGCAAGCAAAGCAGACACTAAGGGGTTTCTTTCACACTTAATTGGTAAATAGCACTGATGGGGTCATGTTTACTGAATACTCACTGTGGTCCAGTCTCCATTGTGGGGCAGGGCCAAGGGACTGGGTTCAGCCAGAGGAGATCCCCAGTGATGGGTTACACAGTTTTTCTCTGATGTGTTTCCTATAATATGATCATTTTACTGGATAAATGAGCAATTCTTAGCATAGGCCTGACACCTTGGAGGTGTATCATAACTACATGTGGAATGGTAGTCTAAATGGAAATCTCTCTGAACATTCAAATGAAAGCAAAAGGCCTGTACTATCTATCTATCTATCTATCTATCTATCTATCTACCTATCTATCTATCTACCTACCTACCTATCTATCTATCTTTCTATCATCTATCTAACTATCTGACATATAAATACATATGACAGATATATAACAGATAAATATATAAAATATATGTATAGAAAGCTTTATATGTATATGTACTTATAGATCCACTTACATTTACTCAACATTCATTTATTCATCAACTTTTTATTGAGTGCTAACAAAATGGATACTTATATAAATGTAGCAGGTCCTCAAATAATGCTGTTTTTGTCTGTCAGCATCACTTCATCAGAATGTTGAGAAAAATATTTTTTTATTCCCAGCCAGAACCACCATGTATGTGGAGTTGCACATTCTCCCATGTCTGCATGAGTTTTCTCCTGTGCTCCCATTTTCTCTCACATCCCAAAGATATGAACATTCCTCTAATTGGCATGTCTACATTGACCCACAGATACATTGAGTTTCCCTTTCATGGTGTTTTTTTCAAATCACACAAAAGTTACATTTGCTTTCTTATCCTGAAAACTTGGCAATCCAGCCCTCCCACATGGTGACCATTGGCTGGAGAAGTCTGTTCTGGGTCATTGGCTCTATAGACCACTGCAGTCCCTACCATGAACTGTTGGACTACACTGGCCTTACACCCAACTTTGTAAATGTTTATATTTGACAAACTTGCTCTATAAGGACCAGCTGGTGTTTTGAGCATTGTGGGCCATGTGACCTCTGTTGCCACTATTCAACTCTGCATGTAGAGTACAAAGCAGTCAGACACAATATGTAAATGAAAGGGCATTGCTATCTTCCAATAAAGCTTTACTTTATGGACACTGACAGTTTTAATTTCACATAAAAATCTTTAAAACTTTTTTCAATCCATTTAAAAAATGTAAAAAATATTCTTATTTCCTGGGCCTTAAAGAAATATTAGGCCAAATTTGACCTGTGCACTATACTTGACTGACCATTGGACTAGGGTGCAGACTTTGAGAATTGGACAAAACTATGCTCAGATCCTCCATTTGCATAAAATAATCCAGGATGGTAATCCCTAGCTGTAACAAATTTTATCCCAAATATCAAATTGGCACAGACAACATCAAAGAAAAAAAATTATGACAGAAGGAATGTAATCATTAGTTATTCTGACTGGTCAGGTCCCCTGTAGGCCAGTTTCCATGGTGTGGACACAAGTGAAGTAGAAAGAGTGTGAAGAAACTGGAGTAACAACAGGGTATGCCAGAGGGCACTGCACACTCAAACTGAAGAAGAGGAAATAAGACTTGTCCTGTGATGGGACAAGAAAGCAGGCTCCTGAATTCAATCCACAACCTTTCTAGAGCAATTACAAAAATGGAACAGTGTAAGACTGACTGGGAAATTGTGACAACCTCATTCATTTTTGTTTCTCCTAGCAAGAAAGCAATTAAAAGACAATCTTTACTGAACAGTTCTCAAGCAATGTCCCATAATTATGTTTCCTGGCAAGTTTAATTATATGAATTTCTCACTTCTGTTAACTTTAAAGGTAATATGAGACCAGGATACAGAGCTGACCCTTCTCTGTGAGGCATCTGGCTCCCTAGCATTTCCAGTGGGAGCACTGGGGCTCGCACACCAGGGGCTGTTGACATGGCTTTGAAAGGTAAGCAACTGGAGTACACATTATGCAATAATGGCCTCGCCCAGTGGTCAGCAAACTCATTAGTCAACAGAGCCAAATATCAATAGTACAACGATTGAAATTTCTTTTGAGAGCCAAATTTTTTAAACTTAAACTTCTTCTAACCTCACTTCTTCAAAATAGACTCACCCAGGCCATGGTATTTTGCGGGAGAGCCACATTCAAGGGGCCAAAGAGCCACACATGGCTCACGAGCCACAGTTTGCTAACCACTGGCCTAATCTTCAGGAGCAAATCTACTGGTATCTGTTGCTACACCACGCATATGGTTTTTACCATCCTGGCATCTTCCTTGAATGTCATAAATAACCACTATTGCTTGATGTATCTAAACCTCAGTGTAAACCAGATTTTGTTTGCCATTTTTCTAATCAAAAGTATGAGAGACTACACACGAAGTAGACAATATAGATTTAGAAGTAAGTCAATTTAACTTAATTGTAAAGAAAAAGGAAATAAACTGCCAGACAGGCACCTTAAGCTACACATTTTTACCTATTATACATATATAGAAAGAAGATATAAGTAACAACAACAATATGAGAGGAAAAAGCTAACAATGAATTCTGAGAAAAAAACAAAAAACCTTAATACTTACTTCAAAAAATTAATAGATCCCTATAAATTAAGAATATATACAAATGCTATTTTAGACTTAAAGATGAAAGCAAGGGTTAATTGGAAAATATGATATCTGGTTTTTTTTACAGAAAGCTGTAGGAAAATTATAAACTGATACCCACCTCTTTTGGACATCAGAGAAAAACTCTCATGTGGACACTTTATGTGTGTTTATGTATGTATGCATTATGTATGTATATATTTGTACTACCTTGGGAGAAAAAAATATGTTGAGTAAAATATTTTTCCCATATAAATGAATTTAAACTAATCCTGATTTTTTTTTTATTGTATCAATCACTGGGTATCAGTGATCCAAGTTCATAAAACAGCTGAAGTAGATGATTAACATATAATAGGCGGGATAACTACTATGCAGTATCCATATGATTAGAATGTGAATGAGATATATCCAACTTCTTTTTCCTGGGAACAAGTCTCTGGTTCAGGTATCCATCTTTGTCGGACTTTGATTCAAAGACACATGGGGCCTGATATCCTGGAACAAGCATGGCTAAGGTTCAAGAAGGGCTTCAGAAGACCCAGCACTTAGAACCCTTAACAGTCAGCATTATTTTTCTAATCCCCCAAATTCCAATAGAAGTCTGAATGGTTCTTTCCAAAAACTACCCAATTTGCTTTGGCAATTGGTTGTCTATTTGGGTATCCTTTAATTCAACAAGTTCATCATGATTGGGTTAGAAACATTCTTTTAAATCTTGATATGAATTCTAAAATAGATGTTTACATTATTAGGGCAAAAGAGCTGTTTTATTTCATCTTGGCATGATTCTTGGGGTTCATCATATGGCTGCTTAGTGTTTATTAAATTTCTGAAAGTGACCAGAAAAAAATCTCTCTCACATGATTTACATTCTATAATATAAGATTTCTTATTGATCATTTGAACATGCAACATTTTTTAATATAAAATTAATATAAAAATCTAGCCATCCCTTTCAGCAGGGCATATCCAATTTTATTGAAAGTGTGCATTACAACATGAAATTTAACCAATAACTACTTACATATGAACTTGTTTAAATGTTGCATAAGATGTTTATATGGCATGTTAATCTAAAACACAACCTTCTCATCAACAGTTATAGTCTAATTGTCAATATTAAACAAGTTAAGTGTTTCTAAAAACCTATTTGGACACCAAAGACAGTGGGTGCATGTTTAGTGACTTACTACAGTAGAATATGCTGAGGAACCACAGAGGAGGTTGTGACATAAATACTGCTATTTTAATTTTGTTGCCCCAGCATCCATAGTTTCCAAATTCTAAGACCAAAACATATTCTGTCCTCAGCTGTCAAATGGGATTGGAAACCCAGCTTAGCAACAGAAAAAACTCCGTGTTTTCTCAGAACTAGTCAGCTCCGCCTTCAAACACTGTCAGAGCAAACCCGGGTTCCCAAGAGCCTTAAGGATGGTGTACTGAAAGCAGGCAATTATTGTGGCCAAGGGTGTTTTAATGCTTCATCAGGTCATGGAGAAATAATGAACACTCTTAAGTTATTAATTTATAAAAGGTTAACAAAATACATCTTGAGTCTCAGATTGATTTTCTATTTGGGGCAGACACTGTGCAGTGTGTCTGACTTTATCCACAGTATTGCATGGTATCCAAGTTGTCCAGCTTCTTGTCCTCACTGCCCCTTCAGTCTGAGCAGGAACCTCTGTGCTGACTGATGGAATGTGAATCCAGGTATGTGACCATTTGTCTCCCTATTTTATGTTTTCTTCTATGTGCATTTTAACATAGATCTTTTAGGACAAGGATTACAGGATTTAATGACTAACCACTTCATTATTATTTCTACTTAGAAAAATATTAATATTGTATTTATTCAGTACTTAAAACATGCTTATGCATTTTTTATTTTTATTATCTAATAAAATATTAATATGCATTTGAATTTATTTAATCCTCACAATAGCATGCATGTAAGTGTTATTGTTCCATTCTGAGGATATAGAAACTGAGGGACAGAGAGGCTAAGTAGCTTACCCCAATTGAGTAACTTCTCTCCTGGTCACAGCTGAGAATCATACCATATGTCTCACACAGAAACAAATCATAGGACATAAAGCATGCCCATGACCTCAGGCTCTTAGCAGCCTGTCAGCCAGGAGCCTAGTTCACCTGCACTCTTCCTGAGTCATCCAGACTGAACAGCAGCCAAGCTATGTCCAAGCCCAGCTTAGATCAACCACAGTGTTCTTCACACAGTGAGCACAGGGCCTGGCATTTGTCACCGCTATTAGCATGACTATTACTGGTAGCCATAGTGTGCTGTGGATCTATAGGAATTAAATAAACACCCATGAGAATTTAAAGTAGTTAACCAATAAAATGTATGATCTCCTACTCAGTGCAAAAAAAATTGTACTATTGATAATATAAGCCTATTCATCATTGTTATACTTGGTCAGCCCCTACTGCATCCAAGTGCTGTTACAAAAGTCAGGTCTACAGGCTACACACAGAAAGTT